>NW_017670234.1:1979198-2030140 GCF_001879085.1 Nicotiana attenuata
AGCCCTAGTATGCAGGCTTCATACTCTGCCGTGTTGTTGGTGTAGGGAAATCTGAGTTTAGCAGATACCGGATAATGTTGGACAGTTTTCGACACCAAGACGGCTCCAATGCCGACTCCCTTGAAATTGGCCGCACCGTCAAAGAACACTCTCCAATCGTCGTAGGATTCAACAATGTCTTCTCCTATGAATAACAGTTCTTCACCAGGAAAATACATTTTCAGGGGTTCGTATTCTCCTTCCACGGGATTCTCAACAAGATGATCTGCCAGTGCCTGTCCCTTGACTACTTTCTGAGTTACATAAACAATGTCGAACTCGCTCAACAAGATTGCCACTTAGCCAGGTTGCCAGTGGGCATGGGTTTCTGAAAGATATATTTCAAGGGGTCCATCCTTGATATGAGGTATGTTGTGTAGGCACATAATTAATGCCTCAGCTTCTGAGCTATCCAGGTCAGAGCGCAGCAGGTACGTTCCAATAGAGAGTACCGCGCTTCATATGGAGTGAACTTCTTACTCAGGTAATAGATAGCTTGTTCCTTTCTCCCTGTCTCGCCGTGCTGCCCCAGAACGCAGCAGAAGGCTCCATCTAGCATTGCAAGGTAGAGTAGCAAGGGTCTACCTGGCTCTGGCGGGACCAAGACTGGTGGTGTTGATAAGTACTCCTTGATCTTGTCGAAAGCCTTTTGACAATCTTCAGTCCAACTAGTTGCAGCATCTTTCTTCAGCATCTTGAAAATCGGCTCACATATAACTGTGGACTGGGCTATGAACCGGTTGATGTAGTTTAGCCGTCCTAGAAAACTCATTACATCTTTCTTACTCTTCGGCGGTGGAAGCTCCTGGATGGCTTTGACTTTTGACGGATCCAATTCTATCCCTCGGCGGCTGACAATGAACCCAAATAACTTTCCGGCAGGAACCCTGAAAGCGCATTTTGCGGGGTTTAGTTTCAGGTTGTATTTCCGTAGTCTGTCAAAAACTTCCTCAAATCGGCTATATGATTTGTGGCTTTCTTGGATTTGATGATGACGTCGTCCACATATACCTCGATCTCCTTATGTATCATGTCATGAAAAATGGTAGTCATAGCCCTCATGTAGGTGGCCCCAACATTCTTTAGACCGAATGGCATCATCTTATAACAGTATACTCCCCATGGTGTAATGAAAGCTGTTTTCTCAGCGTCCTCTTCGTCCATCCAGATCTGATGATAACCGGCAAAACAATCCACAAACGACTGGAGTTCGTGCTTGGCACAATTGTCGATTAGGATGTGTATGTTTGGAAGCGGGAAATCATCCTTTGGGCTGGCCCTGTTGAGATCCCGATAATCAACACAGACCCTGACCTTCCCATCCTTCTTTGGAACTGGCAAGACGTTGGCTAGCCAAGTTGGGTATTCAACCACCCTGAGGACCTTGGCCTTGATTTGCTTAGTAACCTCCTCCTTGATTTTAAGACTCATGTCAGGCTTGAACTTCCTAAGTTTTTGTTTTACTGGTGAACATGCTGGGTTTGTGGGCAACTTGTGAGCCACAATGGATGTACTTAACCCGGTCATATCATCGTATGACCATGCAAAGATGTCCTCATACCCTTTCAAGAACTGTGTGTACTCTTCTTTTTCTGATGGCGACAAGTGGATGCTGATGCGGGTTTCCTTGACAGTTTCAAAGTCTCCCAAGTTAACTATTTCTGTTTCGTCCAGATTGGACCTGGGCTTGTTCTCAAAGTCTTCTACTTCTCTGACAATTTCCTCGGGTATGACATCTTCTTCTTCTGAATCACTATCCGTTTGTTGCATCATCTCATTACATGTCACAGTTGTTGGTTCATCGAGACAGGAAATGGTAATGTTGTATAGATAAAGATATGACAGAAAAAATGGTAATAATAAATATTGATTCATTGAAGCATAAAAGCGATTTTCGATAATTTAAACAACGTTTCGAAACATTGGAAATATTATTTAAAACAAAATTCCAAAAAGGGAAATCATTTTTCTTAGAAAATTAACAAAACAATGCTGTTCAGCCTCGCTACCTCGGGACTCGTCGGGCCCTGGATGGTCTGACAATCCAATTCTTGAGGAATGATCCTTTCTCCACAGCTCGGATGGTAGGGCCTTCCTCCTCCTCATCCTCAATAATTACACAACAGTCCAGGTCCTCATCCTCCAAGAACAGGTTCCTTAAGGCTGCCAGTTCTTCTTCCTCCTCTGATCCCCATATGATGTCGGCCTGTTGGAAGGTCTGACTCAAGTGCAGTATAGGCTGCTCCAGTGGATAGGCGCTTTGGCTGTATTGGCTTGGCGATGCCCTGAAGATTTTTACCAAGACCCTTGCCAGGCTCATACCCTCCCTAGTTCATCATGCTTGCTATCTTGCTATCCCACAACTTATCTTTGTCGATTGCAATGACCTGCTCGATGTGATGATAGGTTTCTCCGCCTAGCTTTCTCCTATTCTCGACCATCGGAATAGTCTGACGGGTGTAAATAGGGTTGCTCCCATCTCCATGGATAATCACCTCTTGATGGTTCCACTCAAACTTTACTACCTGATGCAAAGTTGATGCCACCGCCCCAGCGGCGTGTATCCATGGGCGTCCCAACAACAGATTGTAGGATGCAGATATGTGCAGCACCTGAAACTCGACATCAAACCACGTAGGCCCCGTTGCAGACAGAGATTAATTTCCCCGATGGTAGCTCTCTGAGATCCATCAAATGCCTTCACGTTCATGGTCCCTTCTCGTATCTCGTATAGGCCTTTGCCCAACCTCTTCAGTGTTGTCAATGGGCAAATATTAAGACTGGATCCTCCATCGATCAGGACCCTGGTAATGAAGTAGTCTTCACATTGCACTATGATATGCAGTGCCCTATTGTGATTCAAACCCTCAGGCGGCAACTCATCCTCGTGGAAAGTGATTTTGTGACTTTCCAATACCTGTCCCACCATGTTAGCCATTTCTCCGTTTGTGATGTTATTGGGCACATATGCTTCGTTCAATACTTTCATCAGAGAGTTTCTGTGTGCTTCTAAATTCTATAGCAGTGACAGGATAGATATTTGAGCAGGGGTCTTGTTCAGATGATCGATGACTGAATATTCCCTTGCTTGTACTTTCCTCCAGAGGTCATCTGGACCTGTTTCAATAACGGGAGGTCTGTTAGAGGCCTGTTTACTGGACTCTCCCAAATGCTCGGGTGTATAGACCCTTCCAATCCTAGTCATCTCTTGTGCAGCACCAGATTCCCCCACCTCGGTTTTTCCTTTTCTTCTAGCTTCGGCCACATAATCCCATGGTACAGCCTCAGTGCTGAAAGGCGGTGTGGTTGATACTATCACTGTAAATGGTGTGGCTATTTTCACCTCAAATGGAATAGGTGCAACTGCAGGGGGTGCTACCTCAACTTCAAATGGGACTGATGTTGCTACCTCGACCTCCACTGGCGGCTGCACCTGCACTATAATGGGGTTGAGGGTGACCGTGGGTTTTTTGGGGTCGTCACCCTATTTGATAAGTCCGATTGATCCCTCCGAATCCTATTCTTCATCCATCTCTATCACATTGACACCTTCACCCCTGTGAACTCGGAGGGGGTTATTGCGGACATTAGGCATAGCCTCCTTTGCCTGGATGATCTTGTTGTCGATCAAAGCCTGGATTTTGTCCTTCAATGTGCGGCATTCGACGATGGTGTGCCCTTTCATGCCCGAATGATATGCACAAGTTTTATTTGGGTTAACCCATTAGGATGAGTTCTCCGTGGCCACAGTAGGGATGGGAGTGACGTAACCAATAGCCTTCAATCTTTCATATAGTAGGTCGATGGGTTCAGCAATGGCAGTGTATTCTTTGGGTGGTCTGCGGTCAAAATTAGGTCGCGGTCTTGGGTAGTTTTGACGAGTTGGAGGTGACTGAAAGTGAGATGGTTGGGAATTATAGGTGTGATAGGCAGTGGCTGGTTGGGAATATATGGGGGATGAGGGTTGATATGTAGGTGGAGGTGACGGTTGATAGGTGGGTGGAGGTGCTTGATATGCAAGTGGGGAGGTTCGGTATACGAATGGAGTTTTGGGTCCTTGGGCGACCATTACTGCTCCCACGTCCTTCTTCTTAGATATACCCCCTGACTGCAATGCTTTATTAGTGGCCTGCAATGCCTCAAAGTTCGTTACCATCCCGCTCTCGATGCCTTCTTCGATCCTTCACCAAGTTTGATGTATTAGAGAACTTATGGTTTTCAATAACCATCAACCTTTCATAGTATTGCGTATCCTGTGCTCTGACAAAGAACTTGTTCATCTGTTCTTCATCCAATGCTGGCCTGACTTTGGCCGCTTCTGACCTCTAACGGGTAGCATACTCACGGAAACTCTCGGTGGGCTTCTTCTTGAGGTTCTGAATGTAGAAGACATCTGTGCATTCTCTGTGTTGAACCTGAATCGGTC
Source organism: Nicotiana attenuata (assembly GCF_001879085.1). NCBI lineage: Eukaryota > Viridiplantae > Streptophyta > Magnoliopsida > Solanales > Solanaceae > Nicotiana > Nicotiana attenuata. Next base: position 1,983,664 of record NW_017670234.1, read on the forward strand.
CATGAAATCAGACGCCATACTCACCCAGTTGGACCATTTCTTAGGATCCTGGCTGATGTACCAAGACAAGGCATCTCCCGTAAGACTCTTCATAAAAAGCTTCATCCGGATCTTTTCATCTTTTTCGACCCTGACAAGCTTGTCACAATAGGTCCTTAGATGAACCCTAGGATCACCTGTACCGTCAAACATCTCGAACTTGGGGGGTTTGTAACCCTCTGGCAGTTCTAAATCCACCTGTATGCATAGGTCTTCATAGTTTAGACCTTCTATCCCCTTGCCTCCTTCTACGCCTTGAACTCGGTTGGTCAGCTTCTTGAGCTCCTTGGCCAGGTTCTTAATGAGCTATGTCCTTATCAACAGATTAAGGTGCATAGGAGATGGGTTGAGTGGAGTGAGGTAGGGTCTCCACATATATAGGGTTGTGTTGGTGACCTGGAATTTGAGTATAGTGGTGATCATTGGTGGGATTCTGGGGTTCAGGAATGACTGGTGGAGTATTTTGTGGAGTGTGGTAGGTGTTTGGCTGGTACTGTGGTGGGATAGTTGGATTTTTGGTGGCGTTGTATAATGGCGAGGTATGGGAGGGTTTTGTGGGCGCTTGTTGGGTGTGTTTTGAGGTGGTGCCGGGTTCTGAGTGTTTGGATGAATGATGACTGGGACGCTAAGTGAGAAGGATAGGTTTGCCACATTCCAGACATGCTCAAGCTCACCCTGGAGTTCCAATATTTTCTGTTCAAGCAGTGAAACTGCATCATTTGGGGCCTGAATACCCCGACCATCAGAAGTTTCCGCATGTTCAACCTATGTGTTGTTTTCCTTTCTGGCGCCGTTCAAATCTTCCATTTTTGCTTTTCCCTTGCCTTTTGGTGGACTAGGAGGAGGAGAAGGTGGAGGGCCCCTGGATCTTGTGTGATAAGCTGATGATGCCAGTATGCACGAACCAACCCTTGGGGAATGAGAATAATCAAAAGAAAGAAAGAAAAACAAAAGGTAGCCAAGTCAGTAATACTTCAGGAAAGTTTGCAGTATTTAAACACATATTGCGGGAATATAAATTCGCATCCTAATTTGGGAGCCTCATTGTGCCCGAGGTAGGCCTAGCGACAAATAGATTTGGAGAAATTTAGTGCCAATAATTGCCTTATTTCATTATTGTAAAAATAGACGCTCCAAAATGATACTAAATAAGATAATGTCACTAATGGCACTTGGCCTTATTACATTTAGAAAGCAAGTAAACCTAATATATTTGGTCCTAGAAGGACCCTCTTCAGACTGGATGCTCTTGTCGATCAATTCCCCCAGTTCGCGCAGGTTCAGCAGTAAGAATGCCCTTGCCAAATGTCCTCCTTCGTTTCCCTCAGCGTTCTGGAAAACTTGAGGGAAGATAACTCCACCAATCTAGCAATAGTGAAGGTATGCTACCGACCATGTCAAACCTGGGGACTTCATGCCTCATTTTCTGCAAAACAAGTATAGTTAGGCCCTTTCCCCCTCCAGGTTCGTCTACTTATACAACAATGATTAGCATATTGGCACTTACTTCTCCAAATTAATGCACACAATCGTGGTTGCGTCCGTTGGGATTATGAAAAACCCGATGGACTTTTGGGTGAGGCTTGGCTTAAAGGGTTATTATGTGGACAACATATTAACCCGGCTAGGTTTGACCATGATGCATGTACAATTAATCAGAGTAAGGTTACTATAGAGGTCTAGACTTGGACCCTCAAGCGGACAACTTGAGGGGGAAAGGCACGGAACCGTCGACGCACCGCTGATCGACTAGTTTTACCACGAATACGCCTTTCCGAATTTAAAAGGGTGATATATAGGAAGAGCGCAAACACTCATCAAGCGTTGCTATAGGATTGATTACGCACGAGTGGAATATGATGTTGAGCATGATTTATGCAACAACAAATAGCATGTTGTCAAGTATTTGCACATTAAAAATGATAAATGCGGTATTTAAATAATTAAAAGATAGTTACAAAAGGAAAACAAGGAAACAAATCAGTTTCAGGAAATAAAAGAAATCATAAATGCTTGAAAATAAGCAATTAAATCCAAATAATGGGGCAGGGAAAGGTTGTATCAACAAAATAAAGCATGCTTGGGACTAATTCACAAAAACAAGTTCGTTATTATAAGAGCCTAAAATATCCCCAGCAGAGTCGCCATGCTATCGCGCCCCCTTTTTCCTCGCGGAGACCGGGATTCGACATTTGGGACAACTCCTTTCCTTTTGGAATTGGGTATTTGAATTTGAAGAGTCACCACCTAACGGATTTAAGGTGCGTTAGGGCACCCAAAGTGAGTAACTCATAAACCGGTTTGCATTACCAGAGATTTGGGCAAGGGCTCGAAATAACCTTGACGGGAAGGTGTTAGGCACCCCTCGCGGTCCACAACGGTGGATCCCGGCCGTACTCAAATTATGTGAATTAGTCATTAAAGAAACAAAAGCACATAAATACATAAAGTTTATTCTATCGGGGTAAAGGGGGGTCCTAGTTTTGTTGGCCTATAGGATCACATCTGTACAATACCCGGTAAGCCTTCCTCAAATAGAGGGGTTATACGTGGCATTAGCGCACAGGTTATCATATCTTTTACTACCCAATTACCCTCCCTTTGGTCATAGCCTAAAGCGTTCTAACAACCTTAAGGTGTACCCTATGCGTGCATTACCCGTCCCTTTACTTATATTGTCCCGGAGGTATTTAGGACTTCTAGTTAAGGTGGATCTAGACTCTCCTACAGTAATTAAAAGGAGAAAATTCTAGGCGACAAACAAAACACGTAGGACTGGACCAAAGATAGAACAGTTAAAAGGCTCAAATTTTACCTCCACAAATAGAGCAAGCAAGTGCACGTCTCAAACATCAAATTTCAGATGTTTCAGAGAGGTCCTAGAACAGGATATCTAGGTGAGCATGACAAGAAGAGAATATGCAGCATTAAGTTAAGGCAAAGCGTTAAAGACCTAATCAATTTGCCTACTGATTTTAGAATATGTTGAATCTGGGCAGTTCACAAATAAGCACAGCATAATTTCCAGTTTTTATAAGTTTTTAATTACGTACAGGCTTGCCTAGGCGGAGATACCCTATAACATGTTGTCTAAAATGTAATCAGGATCAATTTAAAACAAACAGCTTTGAACTTATTAAGTCATATAGGCATGCTAGTCTAGGTGCTGAGCATTACAGAGCTGGTTTACATACATTTAATCCTAGAACATGATATCTATGTGTTGGGATTGCTTTTAAACAGGATAGTTACTGATTTAGGCGATGTAGACATGGTTTTAAAGCGAATGCAATAACAGTCCTAAAGCAGAATCTCTAATGCACATAACGAATGAACGTTTTTGTTAAGCAGGATTATAGCAGTAATTTAATAACAGAATTTCTAGGTGATCATGATTATGCAGAAGCAGAATTTCGTAACAAATGAGGTGATGAGCCTATAACATGTTTTCTAGTATGCCAAACAATCCAAAAAGCATGGTTTCTAATGCATGTAAACATAACAGACCTCATGCATGATTTCTAATGCAATTAAGCATAGTAAACCTAAAGGCATGATTTCTAATGCAAGTAAACATAACAGGCCTAAGGCATGATTTCTACCCGATTTCCCTCACAAAAATCATATAAGAATCCCCTTCCCTTTTACTAATTTCCTCAATATCTGTTAACAAGGATTATTATTACAGACCATAAATCAATTACATAATGAATAAAAGCTATACTATAGGGAGCCTGAAATAGGCCCAAAGTGAACCTGGAAATACCAGGCCTTCAGACAGTCCCAGATACCATAGTCTCATGATGTCCAATAAGGGTATCCTGGTGCGTCAAAGTTCCCAAGGGCCTCAGGGACCCCGGGAAATGCTCACACCAAGATCCTTTTAAATAGGAGAGTAGTTATGTGCAGTGTGGAAAGGCCAGCCCCAGTGTGCCAGAGTTCGAAGGAATCTCATGGAATCCTAGGCAGTACACACACTGGAGGGGCAGAACTTAAGTAATCTAGGAGAAGAAGTGAGAGTGCTTGACATAGTTTATTTTTTTTTAAAACAGTATAGAGGTAAAATATTTAGGAGTGAAAATACATTAGGAGTAGTAATAGTTTGGAGAAACATATTAGGAGTGAAAAACATTTTGAAAACCTTTTGAGGGAAATGAAGGTTCAACAAACAACAACATAATTACAAAAGCATCACATTGCCCAGTTTCAACTTCACTTTGTCAATCAGTTCTAGATGTACAAACAGTTACACAAAAGGGAGCAGGGGTTGGGAACACAAGACACTTGAAATAGGAGCACATAAGAAGAAAGGTGAAGGCAGTCATATTAGTTAATAGAGCATGCAGGAATACTGATTTAAGGTCTAAATTACAATCATACTTAGTGATAAGCATGCTAAGAATACACAAGACTTAAGCACTGCAATAAACATGTTGGCTAAACACAGTGAGACATAAGTCTAGGTACAGAGGCAATCATGCTGAAGAATACAAGAAGAACCACAAAGATTCAATCACACAAAGTAGCCATACTAGTTGGGGTTACAGGACAGGGAAGACATAAAAGTAAACAGGCTATTTAAGACCATATTGAATACTTAAGCAAATAGACATGCTGATTAAAACACTGAACAAGAAAGGGTGAAACTTAAGCATAATGATCACACCAGCAAACGGGGAAGAATAATTAAGTGCCTAAGCAATTAAACTAGTGTAGAAAGAGACATGGATTCAACAAGGAGCACATAGATTTGAATGACATTAAAATAGGAACATACCAGTTAAGGAAGCAAAAGCAGAAAGTAAAGTGAGCAGGATTCCACAGTCTAGCCTTGGCTTTCAGCGGGCTAGACAAGCAATGAGCACAAATAGCAGAAAGAGATGAGAGAAAGTTTGTGTGTGTGTGTTTTTGAACTACTGTCCGTCTGTTTGAGAGGTAGAATAAGAGTGTATATATAGGAGTCGAATAGTGTATGTAAATAAGGCAAGGCAGGTAAATATTGTAAATAAGGTAGGCGAAGTAATCAAATAATCAACCAAGCCTGATAGGGATAGAAAATTAGGGGATTGTACCCATAAATAACTCTGATTGAGTTTCAAATAAGGCAAGAAGCAGGTTTAACAGCCAATTAGGGTTAGAACCCATAGATCAAGCAATCAATCACACGAATAAGGCAATCAGAGGTAATTAGAGACCAATCAAGGGTCAATCAACCCATAAATAGGCAAGAGACGCCAATTAGGAACCTCATAGGCGGACCCTCGAAGAGTCTTAAACAAGATCTGGCTAGATTTCTTCGAGATCTTTCCATGAAATAACAAAATCATGCAACCAGGTGAAGTAGGAGACCAGTAGAAGTCTCAAACAGCCATAGAAATCCATGGAACGGGTAGGAATCGAAGATATTAGGGCTGTTTTGGGTGGCGGCGTCTAGGGTTAGAGTTTGGTCTCAGAGAGAACTAGAGAAGAGAGGGGTTCAGGGAGGCTGGTGGTGACAAATGACTAGGGTTTAGGGTTCGTTTGGGACTAAAAAAGGAAAGGGTAAACGATGGCCGTTGATCTCTGTGATCAACGGCTAAGATCAAAAGGGGTTTGGGGCCGGGTTGCATTTTAATTGGTTTGGGCTGGGTGGATTTGGGCCGATTTTAACTGAATTGGGATTGGGGAATTAGAATTTGGGCTGTTTAATAGGCTGGGTCCAAAAAATAAAAGGGTTATTTGTTAAATACCCATTTAATTAAAAAAATAATTTTAAAACGTAATTAATAGATTATAAAAATGATTTTCATGCCTAGAAATATTTTAAAATAATTACCTAGTATTTAAAAAATATAAAAAGGCTATTTTCTGATGAAATAATATAATAATGCATACATGGGCCATAATTGCAAAGCAATTGCAATTGTAACCCCAAAAATGCAAATGTGGCTATTTGTGCAATAATTAAAACTTAGTGCAAATGTAAATGATAAAATTAAACCACGAAATTATTACAAAATTATTTGTGATGCAATTATTAATTGTTTATATAAATAAAAATACTGGGATAAATTAATTAAAACCCTTTAAAAAATGCAGTTGGAAAAATATTAATTGATGCTAATGCTTAGTTTGGAGGTATAGATGCATTTTAAAAAAAATATTATAGGGAAAAATTGGGTATCAACAAATACAGCCGACCCCATATACTCAATAAGTACAAACCTAACCTTAGGCTGAAAGTAGTGACGAGTTGGGACAAAGGTCAGAGTCCAACACAAATAGAGAATAACATCTCATAACAATATAATAAAAATGGTACAAGAAATAACTCAAAGATATAATGCTCAGCTAGTTCATAGGTACAGAAAATAATCATGCTTTTCAAGTATAACAGTAAAACCCAGTTCCTTCACCAAAATCATCAGAATATGAGTAAGTTCGAAAAACTGTAATTTTTTCCAAAACCTTTCAACAATAAATAAGATGTTTCATTATCAGATAGCATGCGAAAAGTACATCTCTATGCCTACATGTCAATGTGCATGTGATGTCATAAATGTCACAAAACCGTGTAACATGAGGGAATACATCTCTATGCCTGTGTGTCAAATATACATATCAATACAATTCACCACAGTGATGAACTCATGTACCCACACTCTCAGAGTACTCAATCCCAATGTCTCACGCTCCCACTCATGACGCTCAATCATTCAACATACTCAGTCACTCAGCACTGTACAGGGCAGATCCAACCCAAATGCTAATAAATCTTACTGCGGCGCAAAGCCTGATCCCATTGTGAATCAACAGCGACTGTGCTCACTCTGGGTGTGCAGACTCTGGAGGGGCATATCCAGCCTAAGTGCTATAATAAGCCAACCATGGCATGAATCAATAAATGATGCTGCGGCGTGTAGCCCGATCCCATCATGAATCAATAATACCTGCTACGGCGTGCAACCCGATCCCCATCAATATCACTTACAATCCGACCCTCCTGCCCCAACTTAGTCATCAATCTCTCCAGTCTCTCGGGCTCACAATGTCATGAGAATCAGCCCAAAAATGATGATATGATGTATCAATAAATAGCAAAAGAGACTGATATATGATGTGCAAATGAATGAGTATGACTGAGTATTTAACTGCAATTTAAGAAAATAACTCAACAGCAGATATGACCTCAGTGGGTCCTAACAGAATAAGCATAAGGCCTAAACATGGTTTCTAACATGGATCACAACTCAGTTACTCTAGCACGTAGAGATCTTATGGATAAAAACAGGATTAGGTAGTTACACAGTACCACAGGAACAACCGAGCCATAATTCACACGGTGCACGCCCATACGCCGTCACCTAGCATGTGTGTCACCTCAACACCAATACATAACACATATATTCAGGGGTTTATACCCTCAGCACCATGTTTAGAAGTGTTACTTACCTCGAACAAGCCGAATCCAATATCGAGCAAGCCACACAATACTCTGGAATTTCCATCTCGCATGAATCAACCTCCGAACGGCTCAAAACTAGCCAAAATCAACCCAAGAACATCAGATAATGCCAAAGGAAACAAACTCATTCGATAAAGATCGAATCTTTAATCAAAAGTCCAAAGTCAACCAAAACGTTAAACCCGGGCTCGCACCTCGTAACCCAACAAAACTCAAAAAATCTGACAACCCATTTAATTACGAGTTCAACCATACAAGTTTCATTCAAATCCAACTCCGAATCGATGTTCAAAACTCAAAAATTCACTCTATGAAACTTTAGGAAGAAACCCCAATTTCTCTTTAGAAATCATCAACCAAATGCTAAAAAAGAGGATAGATTCATGAAATATAATCAAAACTGAGTAGAGAACTCTTACCCCAATCCATATGGTGAAAATCACTTCAAAAATCGTCTCAATCCAAAGTCTATAGCTCCAAATATGATAAAATGACCAAACCCTCGATTTAAAGCTTCTGCCCAGCCATGCTCGCACCCGCGATCAAATGAACCGCTTTTGCGACCAAAATGCTGCTACTGCGGAGAAACACTGGAACATGCCGATCGCACTTGGAATCCGTCTCCGCTCCTGCGCAAACACAGGTGCAAACAAACTTCACGCACCTGCATTGCCTCTCGCTTTTGCGCCCTGACGCACCGCATCTGCGCCTTTGTAGGTGCGCAGAAAACTCGCATTTATGGACTCATGCCCCCAACACACTCTTTGCTTCTGCGATGCCACTGCGGTTTTTACGGCTCCGCACCTGTGCCCATAGCTCCGCAGGTGCGGTCACACCAAACCCCAGCCGTACCAGCGTTAGCCAAACAATCTAAGACTATCTGAACCTTGTCCGAAACTCATCCGAGCCACTAGGGACCTCGTCCGAATATACCAACAAGTCCCATAACATAACAAGGACCTACTTGAGGCCTCAAATCACACATAACAACATCGAAACGATGAATCGCACCTCAATTCAAACTTAAATGAACTTTGAACTTTCAACTTTCAAAACTCGCGCCGAAACATATTAAATCAACCCGGAATGAACTCAAATTTTGCACACAAGTCCAAAATGACATAATGAAGCTATTCTAATTCCTGGAACCACAATCTGAATCCAATATCCTCAATGTCAACTCTTGGTCAAACTTATGAACCTTCCAAACCTTTAAATTTCCAACTTTCGCCTATTAGTGCCGAAACCTTCTAGAAATATCCAAATGCAAATCCGGGCATACGCCCGAATCTAAAATCACCATCCGGACCTAATAGAACCGTCAAAACTTCAAGCCAAGGTCAAATACTAAAAAGTCAAACTTGGTCAATTCTTCCAACTTAAAAGTTTCAATCATAAAATTCATTTTTCCAATTCAATTCCGAATAACCTGAAAACCAAAATCGACGATTCACACAAGTCATAATACATCATATGATGCTGCTCAAGACTTTAAATAGTTGAATGGAATGCAAATGCTCAAAACGACTGGGAAGGCCGTTACGGGGACTATCTATATGGGGTAAAATATATTATATTAAATGATCGCATGAGAAAGTGACATGTGGAGTCAAAGATAGAGGATGGCTAAAATTGAAGGCAACCATTTCGTTTGTTACCAAAAATAATGATACTCATAAAAATAAAATAAATGTCTGCCACCCGATAGTATTTAATGAAGAATATTCTACAGCATTTAGTACACTGCCGTTACAAAAGAATATGGCATTTATGCTCGCCGTTACACATTCTTCAATGGCCCTCATAATTGACAATGAAGAGGGGCTTGATCATAGGACCTTGTTCCCTAGGTATAGCTGTAAATAGTGAGTTGTACTATCATTGCAAGGGAAATGAACTTTTTGGCAAATATACGCTACACTATGTTCAAATCTTAATACTACTTTATCTTCTTGCTTCTTGATTTCGTTGCTGTTGTGCCCAGAATCCCAGCTCCCGGAACTATTATTTCTGCTATTTTGTCTATATTCCAAGGCTAAGTATTATATTTTATCTAGTTCATCTATTATTATAGGATCAAATTAATTCACTTGTCTATAAACTATATATAAATTCAATTATACCATTTTACGGGTAAACAATAAAATTGGACATATTACTGTAGCAACCGTCTCATACACGAGAAAACAAAGTACATAAAAGAAAAACGAAAGTATTAAGTAGCAAGTAAATCCAAAAGGGTTAGAGGTATTTTGATAGTATTTTGTAGGTGGAATATAATAATGCTGGTTTCTTGCACCCTTAGATCAAGAGGGTCTAAATCTGACTGGAAAGAGAAAATTTCTTGAATGGTAGGACATTTATCCAATTTCACCACATTAAAACTCTAATCTTGCAGCTTGTGTTGTTTGGAAAATATATAACTCCATAGTAATCCATCTTCAAAGCAATGTTTGCATTGTAAAATCCAACCTAACTGGGTTGGATATATAACTTGTCACCTTCTTTAAAATTTCAATGTCCACTTCCTTTTTCAACTCCCAAACTTGGTTACCATTCTCAAAAATCTAGAGCTCAATCCCTTTTGGGGATAAACAAGTAAACCCCAACTTCCCATTAATTATACTCTACAAACCACTTATATAAACTGCTGGAGCAAACATGCATGTCAAAATAGATTTCCTGAGGGAGTAACAAAATACCTCATACGAAGTGTTCTCCAATATAGAACCAAATTATTACCCAATTAAAGTGAATAATCATCAATATTAGACATACATACCTTTTGTCTTCAACCTTTTAAGTATTGCCCGAAAATTTTCATGTGCAGAAGTGGCCTCAAGATTGAATAATTTTCTTGGCTTGAATGAAGCATTAGTATTTATACCAAGAAAGCAAATATCACACATATATTTTTTACTTCTAGAATAATCTAAGACACATATAGGCATGAATCAAGTTTGTATGATATCAATAAAACGCATGCTTGTTTGTCCTAATATCTTATGCAAGTGACATGGTTTATGCAAGACAAGTACTCAAGCTATCTAAAGTCTTTAAGTCATGGATAAAAGATAATACCAAATAGAGTAACAATGTGATGTAGCTAGTGTACTCAAAATGTATATAGGTGACTAATATGTATATACCGGGCTATATTTCACTAAACCAATAACTAGATATGTATCACCTAATACAGCGAGAAGAACTTGAATAAATCTTAGTGATACCAGTCACTTATTCAGATCATACGTCGTATTTCCTTCATCATCTGTTGAATATATAAGAACTTTGAAGCATATTTAAGCATGTGCCTCAACCAGCCAATATGCAAATATCATTGATCCTTTTTATGGCTAGACTTAGGAATTCCTGCAAAATAAATTAGTTTGTTTTTGGTACCCAGACCTTTTTGGGTCCTTCATGGTTAGTAGCTTGTATAATTGGAGATACATGTAACTGTTTAGGTCTCCAAATAAATTTTTATCTAACATGGCTTTTGACATAATTACATGAAAATGCCTTATGTCCAAAATTATCACAATAGTGACATGTAACAAATCAGGTACCTTAGTTGACTTGAAGCTTTCCTGCGTCGATTTGTTTGAGGTAGGGCGTCTACTTGTAGATCCCTTTTCAGTCAACTTGAAGTTATTAAGAAAATGAGTCCGCTTGTTTGGTTGATCAAAATGATGACAAGAAGATTTGTGCAAACTATTCATTTGTTTGCGAAGTTCCGCATTTTCTTATTGAAGTAAGACATTTTCAACTTGATTTTCTTCGAGTAGAATATCCCGCTCTTCCTTTTCAAATTTTTATGTTCTTCAAGTTGGGTCTCCCAGTTCTTCTTCTCCCATTAATATTCTTGAGCTCATCAAATATTTTTCTCATATCTTCTAAAGCCTGTTCTACAATATTTTGGAGTTCATTACATTTATCACAGTCAAGAGATCTTACCTCACTTGTTTCACTTGGGACCATGACGCAGTTGCTTATAGATTCTTCATGATCGTTGTCTGATATATCTTCATCACTCCAGGCACCAAAAGATTTTCTTTTCTCACTTGTTTCACTTCGTGCCATGAAACAAAGGTTGGTAGCTCCACTGTGATCTTTATCTAGCACATTCATCACTTTATACGCTGGAAGATTTTCTATTTCGATTGCCCTTGGATAGTTTTCTTTTTAGTTCTGGACAGTTGGCTTGGATGTGACCATAATTTGGGCATTCGTAGAATTTTCTATCATTATTTTTCTGCTCCCTTATTTCATTACCTTTTCTAGAACTTGATTTGTCTCTTCTATTATTCTTGCTTCTTCGCGTCATGTTAGAGACAACTCTAGAAAATAATGCAATATCATCTTGATGTTTGTCTCCTTGATCGTCTTCACTTTCAGACTCGATAATAGTTGATTTAGAAGCAACACTCTTTGTCTTCTCTTCATGTCCATGCCTTTTGAGATGGGTTTTCTCAAAGGCTATAAGGTTTTCACAAAATTCATCATATGATAATTTGTCGAGATTTCCGTATCCAAGAGCAACAACTTTTGTTTGCCATAAAGTGGTAAACTTCATAGAATTTTTCTGACTTGTTCACCAGTTGAATATGATCTTCCAAAGGATTTTAGATCTCCAACTATTTTACTAAATCAGCCAAATATGTCTTCAATTGATTCATCATCCTTCTTTTGAAACAACTCATAATCAAGAAGCAGAAGATTTATCCTTGTCTCTTTTACTTTACCGGTACCTTCATAGGTAACTTCAAGTTTATCCCACATTTTTTTGGCTGTGTCACAACTTGATATTTTCTTAAATTCTTCTTCGCATATAGCATTGTATAATAGAGTTTTTTCCTTTAAATTTATCTGCACGATCGCCATATGCACATCAGTATAATCATCAATATCCATGATTTTAGTAGATACCTGTCCTTCTGGTTTCTTTTCTGGTTTGGACTGTAGGAGAGGAAAGTCACCCTTCATAATGAATCGCCATACTTTGACACCATAAGATTTGATAAAAGCTTCCATTCGAACTTTCGAGCGAGTGTAATAATGTCCCTTGAAGTATGAAGGTCTTAATGCAGAAGCCCCCTCTTAGAGTAAGGTTCCGATAACTTTGTGTGCTGACATAATATTTTCTCACTTGCTGTTAAGCAAAAGTAAAAATGTGAGACTTGTTCTGATACCAATTGAAAATACAAGAGTGGGAGGGTGAATTGTAGCCTTTTGAAATTTCTAGTCGACTACTCCTCAAACCTAGTCGACTAATATGGAGATAGCCTGCACAACACTGTTAGTACTTCGATTCAATCAAATACTAATCTCAACAAACAGTAATGGATTATAATAAAATATGAAAGCAGTAAGGTAAATAACACCAGGAATTTTATACTGGTTTGGAACCCATGTGGTAATCTTGTCCCCACGGGTTGCAAGGAGGTTATCTCTTTAGTTCTTTGTAATATGAGTTGAGTACAGCTTGTGTGATTTTCAATGTTCACCACCAACGTTTGCAAGGTTGGTTTTCACTCGCTCGCCAACAACGAACAGGGGTTGGTTTTAACACACTCACCAACAATGCAAAAGGTTGGTTTTTACTCGCTCACCAACAACGACCATTTGGTTTTTACTCGCTCACCAAAGAAACGAATAATGACACAACCTTTCAGGGCACACTACCTCTCCAATATTTTTTCTCTTTCTTCACTCTTTTCTGTACATAGTAAATTTACTAAAAGTGAATTATAATGCTTGTGAAGAGTAGAATAAAGAACTTGTAATTAGGTAGACAATTGTATAGAAGGATTCGTGGATCTTCTTCGTGGTTGCTCTTCAACTTATATTGGTACCTCCAATATGACCGTTGCTGATTTTTCTCATTAATGCAGAATATATAATCCTTATATCATAGTCAATGTGATATATGATGGCTTTCCTTCTTAAGGAAATCTTCTTTGTGCTCTTTTAATTGGATTCTTCCTAATTTTGATTCTTTCCCACAAACAAATATTCTTTCCTTGTACAGTAAATCCCAGACAACCTTTTTATTCCATCCATATTGCTTCTTCTTTTCTTCATAAATGTAAATTTCCTTTTCAAGCTTTGCTCCTCTTCCTTTATGGTCAGTCTTGTACATCTTCATTATTTTTCTTTTTCTATCCTTTCTTTAAACACTTTTGAATTTTAGCTCGATGCTTGCCTCTTGACATGTGAAAATAAAATCTTGCTTTGTCTCCTTCTTTACTTTCAAGATTGATTTGCAGCTTTTCTTTTTTAAACAGATCTTGAAAATATAATTTATTTCCATATCAAAAAGCTTGTAGTGACTTGGCAAATCTTTTTAATAGTTTTGCCTTGAAATTGTAGTAAAACCCAACACTTCTCTTTCAAACTCGTAGTAGATATATGCAAAATTGAATATGATATCTTCCTTCAAGAATAGATAATATTTTTCCTATTAATACTTGTGAACTCTTCTTCCGGCTCTACAAGTATGAGCTCTTATGTAGACAACCCAAGAGAATTTCAAGATCCGCTCCCTTTGACTTTGGATCTTGAGTATTGTCTTCAATATGAAGATCTCAATAACCATTTATTATCTGCAAAACTATGAGAATAATTTCCTTTTGAACAGATCTCAATATATCTTTGAACTCCTATTATATTGGAAACATTCTTTTCTTGATCTTGGGTAATAATCTCTTTCCATAATATAGATTGTACTATATTCATAATATATTTTCTTTTCATAAAAAATATATTCTTCTTATATTGGAAATATTCCATTCTTGATCTTGAAAAATAATCTTTTTCCATAATATAGATTGTACTATATCCATAATATATTTTCTTTCCATGGAGAATATATTCTTCCTTGGCCGTGTAGTATCTTTTTCATATAGTATCTTCCTTGCACAAAATAATAGATCTTCTCCAGGATTTTAGCAACATTCCGTTCAAGATATTGAAGAACTTTCCTTCCATAATTTCCGTAGAGACTTCTTCTAATATTGTAGTAAACCATTCAATATTTGAAATTTGACTTTCAAATATTATTCAATCTATGACGCTTGGAGATTAAATCCCTGAAAATAATATTCCTTGATTATATTTTCTCGCATAAATTCATCACATGATGTTCTCTTTTCAATATTTGTTTGGATCTTTACCATGGTCAAATTGGCCATCATGTCTTTACCCGACAACTCTTCCATCCTTCCCGGGTAAAGAGGGGCAACTGTTGATACCCAATTTTTTCCTGTATATTTCATATAAGCAAAATACTTTCAAAATACTATATATATGCATATATAAGTATGCCCAAGTGTTTTAGTATTTTCCCCAATTTTTAAAGATTTTTAAATCAATTTATTATCCATTTTAGCAGTACAAAAATTAATAATTATTCCCAAAATTAGCATTTTCGGTGAATAATTTATTTTATTCCCACATTTATGCCATAGCTAAGGTAATTTTTATACATTTTTTACAATTTATTTAGTATTTTAAAAGTCAAATTGCATTTAATTGTAATTTTAGCCTATTCTGAGAATTAATAACATTTTATAATTATAAAATTGGTTCCAATATTTTTAAATTAATATTTATATATTATTAGCTGATCCAGTACATTTAATTTGCTTTCAAAATCATGTTTACTATTTTTATAAAATAAAAGGGAAAAACTAGCTATTTAAAACTAGCCTCATTTGCATTTCAATTATAGCCAAATCGACCCAATCTCAGTCTCGAACCGGACCAGCCCAAACCCTAATATAACCCGACCCCTAACCCGTCAACACGACCCGCCCGGTCAATCTTTTAATTCAGGCCGTTGATCATTTTGATCAACGGCCACGATTAGCCCTTACCTTTTTAATTCCACCAAACCCCATAACCCTACTCATTTTCACTCAGAGACGCCGCCCTGAAACCCTTTCATCTCTCAAACTCTCTCGAATGTTCTTGAAACCCTAATCCTCTTCTACCACTTTCAACCGCCATCTCACCGGAATCCATGGCTTCTCAGGCCATGGATGGCCTACGCTCACCCCCCTCCACCCTTAAACGCTTGGTGCTCGAAGTTTTGAGGTTTGACCTCGATGGTGTCTGTTCAGATCGTCTCTGATTCAAGGTTCCATGGCCTCTCCGGCTTTACTCTTGCGTATCCAAAGCGTTTCGAGCCTGGTTCTGACTCATCCGACTCAAGATCGGACCCTTTTCCAAGCCTTTATCATTCTAGGGTTCCTCTGAAACCCCAGCCATTCGAGGTTTTCTTTTATTGTTTTCTTAAATCTATGCTATATTTGTGCTTTACTAGAGTTTTAAAACGTTTTCCCCAATCTTTTCTTTCAAAATTTGTTTCTCTTCGATTTAGGGTTTTTGAAAAAGTTTTAAAATATTTTCTGACTCCTCTTCTTCTTTTCCTTTGTGTGAATCTGTCTATGCTATGTTTTATGTTCTCTTTTCTACCTCGCATGTCCTTCTCCTATGTTCTTATGTTTGCCTTATTATGCATATTCTTCTATTGTGCTCCGTTTTTTCTTCTACTGGTTTCTATATCATGCTTTCACACGTTTATCTTATATGTTCATTTACCCCTGTGTTCCTTTACTGTATTTTCTACTAAGCTCTTAGTTCTTTATTTGCCTTCTTCTGGACTTTGTTTGAGTTCTTTCTAAACATGTTTCATCTACTATTTCTTTAAGTTTATACTACCTCTTTGTCTTCTGAACTTGTTTAAATTCCAAACTTTTCTTAAAACGTGTTCCTTCTACTCTCACTATGCTTTAAATCAGTTTCTTCACTCTATTTGCTTCGAATGTGCTATTGTATATGTTTGTTTTCTCATGAGTCTCTGAATGAGATCTCTGAGCCTATTTCAATTACTTGGCTCCTCATCTCTGTATCTGATTCGACTTAGAAACCTTAGAAGTTGTGGGTTTTGATGAGGTTGATTTTGTGTTTGAACTAGGGTTCTACTTTGGAACCCTTGACTCTCAAACTCATTTTGAGTCTATAAACTGAATTTGAACTCCTTTGTTCATGAATCTGAACTTTTCTATACTAGATTCTTTCTAATTAGCATGACAGTTCTTCCTTGTTTGACATGTCTATATGCTTTATATATGAGGAATTCTTCCTTCAAAAAAGGTTTTGCCAATTTGTGATTGATTCAAAATTCCTTTTAATCAGGTTCGATTGATTGTTACTAATTTTCTTTAATTAAACCTTTCTTCACCTTTTCTGGTTGGATTCATTCATACCAAAACTCAATTTCTGATTTTTACTGGCTGTTGATTGATTGCCTTTCCTTATTTGCACAAACCGTGTTGCTATCAAACTCTTTCCTTAAATAGTTTCTGTGTATTTGCCCTTCTTGTACTACTTTGGAAAAGATTTTGATCAAATTCCTTCCTTATTTATTCTGCCCGTTTGAAATTAGAATCCCTTAATTAAAGGGAGACCTTATGTAATTGATTTCAAAACTATTTTCTTACCATTTTTCTTACTTGCTTTCTGCACTATAAAGGGCACGACCTTTCAGCACTTTAAGACACCTTGAGTTCAATACTCTAACGCACATTACTTACTTTCAATTTCAATACTCTTACACTTCACTCAACACTCTACTCTCTTCTGAGATATTCTGACTATTTGCTTGCAATTTGGCTTTACAAGACTACTGCTTTTACTTTCTTGTTTTCTTGAAACTGGTATGTTCTAATTTAAGTTTCAGCCTCATTCCAATGTGTTTATTTCACAGCTTCTATCATCCTGTCTACTTTGCTGTCTATGATTAGTGTTAAATATGAATGTTGTTCTCTTTGCATCTGTTTTCTGCTGTGAATCCCCATACCCCTATTCCCCTCTATGTGTTTGAGTTAAGGTTCAGGCATGGCAGCATCCAAATTGTTGTTCATGTCTGTGCTTGATCCTTTAAAGGATCCCAACTCCCAAACAATGTGGCTAACAGGCTGGTTGGGGTGTGTCAACACTTCCAATTTCTGGGTATGACCACCAGCCTTCTTGCTTTTCCCCAGAATCCCCTCTCTGCACTTACACTCATTCCTAGTTTCTAAGTTCTGCCCCCCTCCTATGAGCCTTGCCTTGGGACCTTGAGCTCCCTCTGAACTTGGACACTTGAGGGCTGGCCCTTCCACACTGCACTATAATTCAATTCTGTAATGAATTTGGGTGTAAGCACTGCCCGGAGTCCATGAGGCTCTTGGGAACTCTGACACACCCAGAAATGAGAAAGGCTTTGGAAATTAGATCTTTGGAGTTGGTTTATTTCATATTTCAGACCTGGAGTCTGAATCAGGCTCTCCTTGGTTGTAAAATTTTTCAGTTTCTCTGATGTAATTTTACTCTTCTTGATTCGTTCTGGTTTGTAATAATTTTGTAATAACTTATGGGGGTTTTAGTGAAAAGGGAAGGGTCCCTCATGTATGCATAAGGGTAGACATCATGCTCTTAGGTATTTACTTCTGCAATCGTATCCTGCTTTCATTTCTGCACTTCTGCATTTTAGGAATCATGTCTATAAGTTCTGTCTTTCATACATAGATATCATATCAATAGATTCTGCATTTTTGCATCTCATATAGAGAACATGTCTATAGGATTCTGCATTTCTGCATCTCATATAGAGAACATGTCTATAGGATTCTGCATTTCTGCATCTCATATAGAGAACCTGTCTATAGGATCTCTTAAATTCTGCATAAACATCTATCACTAGGCAAATAGTTATAGGTTTAAATAACAAATTGCCTTCTAGATACCATGCCTATAGAACTCCTACATTTCTATAAACGTTTTAAAACCAACCACGCTTAGAAAGCATGCCTATAGGAGTAATCAACTGAATCTGAATCGTCTACAAGTCTAAAATCAGTGGTAACGATACTCAATACCTGCAGAACTTATGTTTTTCTATAATCAGCAAGCCTTCTTTAAAATCAGTGTACTCCTGCATTATCATGCCTATAGGTTTCACCTAGGCAAGCCATTAGGTAATTAATCAACTGCACCAGTCTTTGATAATTACAACCAGCAAGCAGACCTAATTCGGAATTCTTATCTGAAAATATGTGATAAATCAGCCTGCCTTAACGCTTTAAGTTTAATTCAGACCATAACCAGTACGTGCAAGACATGCTAAACAATCTGTTTTTAAGTGAGGAGGCATGTCTGAGCCTTTTTAACTGTTATATGTTTTTCCATATCTGCTTTATGTGTTTTTTGTTTGTCGCCTTAGAATTTTATCCTTTTAAACTCTGAAAAGCCCAAATCTCCCTCCCCCTTTAGGACTAGTAGTCCCAAATGCCTCCGGGACTGATAGGATTGGGACGGGTAATAGCATGCAATAAGTAACGAGACTATTCCGCGCTTTAATACCTTAACGGGGTGGGAAAGGGTAGATATGGATATGATGACCACGCGATAACACCACGTGTATAAACGGTTACCGGGTGTTGTGTGGGGTGATCCATATTATTTATAAACCTAGGACCCCCCCCCCCCTTTCCTTTACTTGTTTATTCTTTCAGAATTTTTTTAATAAAAGAAATTGCTCAATTTTCAGCTTCTTTAACTTTTCTTTTTACTTGCATCAATTATGTAAAAACCTTCCTTTTACTTGTCTATTTTCAGTATTTCAAAATTGCTTTCTTCCCAAAACTACCGCTTCTTTAACTTAATTGCTCGCAGAAATTATGTGCAAACCCTTTCCCCTTTACTTGTTTATTTTCAGAACTTTTAAAATTGCTTTCTTCCCAAATTTCAGCTTCTTTAACTTCTTTTGCTTCAGTTGCTTGCAACCTTTATGTGAAAACTATCTCGTATTTGCAATTCTTGCTTGTTCACTTGTCATTTGCACTTAAAGTCACAATTGTAGCATGGCCGGGAACCACACTAGTGGATCTTGAGGGGTGCCTAACACCTTCCCCTCGAGATAATTTCAAGCCCTTACCCAATCTCTGGTTTTCTAAATCAAATTTCTTTTTTTTAGTGTCCTAATGCACTTAATCATTAGGTGGTGACTCTTCAATTGCAAACCCAATTCCCAAAAGGAAATGAGTTGTCCGCCCAAATGTCATAAACCCGATTTCGCGAGTAAAAGGGGGCATCGACAGCAGGGCGACTCTGTGGGGATATCTTTAAGGCTTTTACCATTTCGTGTTATTTGTGACTTTATGCTTTTTTACATGTCTTTACTTGTTAAAGTGCCTTAAGTATTTATTCCTTCTTCTACTACGAAACTTGACTTGGCTCTTCGTTTCTTTTCTTTTAATATTTTTCCTTTATCGCTTTCCTTTAATGCTGTTGTAAATTATGGAAACTGTTGTAATTATTACTTTATGAACGTGCAAATACGTGACAACTTGTTAATTATTGTAACTGCATTTTCAACATCATATTCCACTCGTGCCAAACAAAATACCATAGCAACGCTTATAATGAGTGGTTGCGTCCTTCCGATATTATCACCCCTAAATCCGGCAAAGGCATATTTACGGTAAAACCAGTCGATCAACAGTGTAGTCGACGATTCCGTGCCTTTCCCTCTTGAGTCCGCTCAAGGGTACCAGTCTAACACCCCATAGAAACCTTACTCTGTTTAACTATGCATGCATCATGGTCAAACCTAGCCGAGTCAGTTATGTTGTCCGCATAATGACTCTTTAAGATAGCCTTGTCCAAAGTCCACTGGGTTTCCTTGAAACCCAAACGGACACTACCACATTCTATGCATTCATTTGGAGAACTAAATGCTTCTTATGCCGATTATTGATATTTAATAGTCGGGTCTGGTGGGGGTAAGGGTCTAACACTTTTTGTCTTGCAGAAATGAGGCACGAGGTCCCCAGATTCGGCATGGTCACCAACATCCACCCCAAATTGTTAAGCTGGTGGGAAGATCTTCATTCCAGCGATCAAGTTCTTGTCTGAAAATATCTAGGAAACCTACCTTCTCTCCTAGAAATTCAACCCAACCACAAAATCATAGAAGCTGCCACTCTGTTTTGGGATTGTGATAGGTCGGTATTCCGCTTTGGAGACATTGAGATGACACCTTTGCTTGAGGAAATAGGAGGACTGGCTGGAATACCATGGGAAACTCCGGGTTTGTTGATGCCGAAAAATGCAAAGGTAGAGGTTTTCTCAAAATAATGGGTCTAAAGAAAAATCCTGACTTGACATGTTTGAAGGAGTCGTACATTCCCTTTGACTATTTGTACGAAAGGTACGGTCACAGCAAATCTTACCGTACTTATCCTGACGAGTTCGCCCTTACATCATTGGGGCATATCCATCGAAGGGTCTTTGTCTTCATGTTCTATTTCTTGGGGATGATAGTGTTTCCAATGAAGAAAGCAAGAATCCATACCAGGCTAGCCATGGTCACCAAAACTCTAATGGAAGGATTGACGGACAACCATTCAGTCTCGTACCAATGATCATTGCGGAAATATACCGAGCCCTAGAAAGGTGTCAACAAGGAGCCAAACATTTCGAGGGTTGTAATCTGCTACTTCAACTTTGGCTCATGGAACATCTCCAAAAGGGTGAATACCGACAGGAAATCCATCGTAGAGACTGGGACGATCATATCGCCTTTCATCACCCGAAGCGAATGGATTACATGCCCAACATGTTCGCCCAACCGGAGAATGCTAGAGAATGGGTCGAACTCTTTGATAATCTGACTGAGGACCGAGTGCAATGGATGTTCGAGTGGTTCCCTACTGAAGAATTCATCGTTCAATCTAGGGATGCGCCATTTCTGACATTGATCGGTTTGAGGGGGACCTACCCTTATGTCCCTCATCGAGTTATGAGACAGGCTGGTAGGAAGCAGGTTATACCAAGGGTCGACAAGATGAGTCACTTCCGACTGACTTCCAGAATGACGATAGTCCGTACAGCATATGTGGCACTGCAAAATTATCTTAGGAAAAGACACCATCGAACCGGATCGCTACCATGCTGGTTGTACCCCACATTATTCAGACTGGCTGGAGGACAATCACAACAGTTTGGGTCAACCCGGGTTTCTTTGAGGTCACAGAATCATCGATGAAAAGGCTGAAGCACAAGTAAAGTACAACCAACTGCGCAAGAGGATGCGGGAATATGAAAATGAGCACCGGGAAATACAAGAAGCCAATCAAAAACTAATTGAAGAATGGAAGGATATGGCTGTAAGCGCCAACAAACGACTGGTCTATTTGGAGCGAGGTATAGTGGAACTGGAAAAGAAGTTTCTAAAGAGGGTCGAAGACTGCCAAGTTGCTCAAGGGAATGAAGGAGGACATCTGGCCAGAGCCTACCTGCTGCTAGGATTGCGCGAGCTGCGAGAGCTGTTCGAGGGAGCTAACACTGCCGAGTCTAGGGAAGGTCCTTCTGGGACCAAATAGATAGGAGCTTTTCCTTTTTTGCTTTGTAATAAGGCCTATGGCCACTAGTGACATTTTTATTTCCTGTTATTTAGTGTCATTTTGGGATTCGTCTACCTTTTTATCAATAAAATAAGGCATTTAGCAATCCAAGTTCTCCAAAGTTACTTGTTGCTAGGCCTACCTCGGGCACAACGAGGCCCAAAAATTAGGACACGCTTTATATTTCCTGCACTACGTGTCTAAATATCGCAACATATTTCCTTATGATCCTTACTAACTTGTCACCTTTTGTTTTACTTTTTGTTTATTCCCCTCCCCAAAGGTTAGTTCGTGAACTCTGGCAACATCAGCATACTTTACCAGATCCAGACGCCCTCCACCTACTCCTCCTCCCAGTCCCGTCAGGCACAAAAGCAAAAGAAAAATGGAAGATTCAAACAACTCAGCTGAACGGGTAGAGGTCACTCATGGTGCTATGGTCCCCAAGGAAAATGCCTCTCAGATAGAGCAAAAACTACTGAAATTCCAAGAAGAGCTTGATCAAGTCCGGAATTTGGCGAGTCTGTCATTTTCCCTCACCACTCCAGAAGCTACCTTCCCAAATACTCAGAATCCCATACCTCCACAAGACGCTCCTCACAACCACTGCAATACTTGACCCACTCCCAACAACACTCCACTGCTCATCCCGGAACCGTTGAACTCCACAAATGACCACTACCACACCCAACACAACACCCCCATATACGTAGAGACCGCGCCACACTCCACCCGGCCCATCTCAAGCACACGCGAGTCCGATGATAAGGATTTGCTCATCAGAAATCTGGCCGAAGAGCTTAATGACTACCAGAATTCAAGGCGTTGAAGGTAGTAAGGGAATTGAGGGGCTAAACTATGAAGACTTATGCATACAGCCCGATGTCAAACTGCCCGAAAGGTACAAACCTCCCAAGTTCGAAATATTTGATGGTACAGGGGATCCCAGGGTTCACTTGAGAACATACTGCGACAAGCTGGTCGGAGTGGGAAAAGACAAGAAGATCCGCATGAAGCTTTCATGAGGAGCCTGAAAGGAGATGCTCTGTCTTGGTACATTAGCCAAGACCCACAGAAGTGGTCAAACTGGGTAAGTATGGCGTCCGACTTCATGGACAGATTCAGGTTCAATATGGAAAATGCACCGGATGTGTTTTACATTCAGAATTTAAAGAAGAAACCCACAGAAACATTCCGCGAGTATGCTACTCGTTGGAGATCAGAGGATGCTAAGGTTCGACCTGCTCTAGGGGGAGAACAGATGAACAAGTTTTTCGTCCAGGCTCAGGATCCGCAATACTATGAAAGACTGATGTTGATCAAAACCCATAAATTTTCTGACATCATCAAGCTAGGAGAAAGATCGAGGAAGGTATCAAGAGTGGTATGGTTACAAACATTGAAGCTTTGCAAGCCACCAACAAGGCTCTATAGTCTGGCGGTACGTCCAAGAAAAGGGACGTAGGTGCCGTAATAGTTGCACAGGGAACCAAATCACCCGTCAAATACCAAACTTACCCAATGCCTCCACTTACATATCAGCCTACTCCAAATTTCCAAACGCCCGCACCCTCCTACCAAACCCCACCGCCTACCTACCAATCGCCTCCACCTCTTACATACCAACCTGCTTCACCCAGATATTCCCATCCTGCACACGTCTACCAAGCCTACAACACTCAACAATCCCACTACCAATCATCTCCCCCTCGCCAAAACTTTCCTAGACCCCGACCAAATTTCGACCGCAGACCTCCCAAACACTATACCGCCCAATCGACCAGCTGTATGAAAGACTCAAAGCTGCTGGTTATGTCACCCCTATCCCTGCTATAACCCCTGAAAACCCTTCCCAATGGGTCAACCTAAATAAAACCTGTGCATACCATTCTGGCCTGAAAGGGCACACCATTGATGAATGCCGCTCCCTGAAGGATAAGATCCAGGCTCTGAGTGACAACAAGATCATCGTGGAAAAGGAGCCAGCCTCGAATGTCGCAATAACCCTCTACCAGACCACAAGGGTGGAGGTGTTCATATGATTGAAATAGAGGATGATTGGGATCCCAAAGGATCAATCGGTTTGATCACAGAAGGCGACGATCTAAAGAAACCAACAGTCACCCTTAATCCAATTGTAGTCTAGATTCAGCCTTCTGAAGATGCCAAGGTGAACATGTCCATACCACTTGAGTTTGAAACACCAGCCTCCGCAAAGATGCCAACATCAATTGAGGTCGAGTTTGGGTCCCCAAGGCGCCTGAGTCATTTGAAGTTGTTGTATTACCTTCCAAAGCAAGGGTACCCATTCCAGTAGCAATGACAGCTGTAACGCCATTCCACACAAAAGCCATACCATGGGACTACACAGCCGAGGCAAGAAGGAAGGGGAAAGCCAAGTTCGGGGAAACAGTTGCGGCACAGGGTATGACAAGGACCGGCTGGGTTTATACTCCGGAACACTTGGCTGAGTCGAGTAAGCAGACCTCGGATCGACAAGCCATCACTGAAACTCGGCCAGATGATCTCTGGAGAAAGATACAAGCGAAGGAATACTCAGTCATTGATCAGCTAAACAAAACACCGGCACAGATTTCTATCCTTGATTTGCTACAGAGTTCCGATGCACACAAGAATGCCTTGTTAAGAGTTCTGAGTGAGGCATATGTACCAAGCAATATCACTGGAGGAGAAATGGCAAACATGGTGGGTTAGGTATTGGAAAGTCACAAAATCACTTTTCATGAAGATGAGCTACCACCAGAAGGGTTGAGTCACAACAAGGCATTGCACATCACCGTGCAGTGCGAAGATTATTTTATCACCAGAATTTTGGTCGATGGGGGGTCCAACCTCAACATTTGTCCGTTGGTAACACTCAGGGCATTGGGAAAAGGGCTGTATGAAATCAAGGACGGGGCCATCAACGTTAAGGCTTTCGACGGGTCTCAAAGGTCTACTATTGGGGAAATTAGCTTGTGTTTGCAAATGGGGCCTACTTGGTTTGATGTTGATTTTCAAGTGATAGACGTGCCAGCATCTTACAATCTATTGTTGGGACGACCATGGATTCATGCCGTTGGGGCCGTGGCATCAACACTACATCAGGCAGTGAAGTTAGAGTGGAATCACCAGGAGGTGATCATTCATGGCAACGGTAGCAATCCCATATACAGTCGCTAGACCATCCCATCAATCGGAGGAAGAAGAAAGATAGGCAGAGAAACTTACCACCATATCGAGCAAGTCAACGCCGTCGATAAGGATAAGTGGTGGGACAACAAAATTGAAAGCATATTAAACTGGAGTGGGTATGAACCTGGCAAGGGACTTGGCAAGAATCTCCAAGGAATCGCTAAGCCCATCAAGCTCAAGAAACACGGCACCAACTTCGAATTGGGATATGAGTATACCCGGAAGGAATTTAATGAATGGTCGCCACCCTGGCGCGGTCCTTACTATCCGTTGGAACAACCAATACCGCATTTGGAACAGACCTTCCAGCCGGTCGAGGTTATCTACGGGTCAGAAGAAGAGGAAGCATTAGCAGCAATGAGGAACTTGTTCCTAGAAGATGATGACATAGATTGCTGTGTTATTTTTGAGGAGGAGGGGGAGGAAGGCCCTTCCATACAGGCTGTAAGCGGAGGAGCATCCTCAATACTGGACCGTCAGAACCACCAGAACCCGGCGTGCCTCGGGGTAGCAAGGCTGAACAAGCACCTTGCACTATTTTATTTTACTAGTTTACTTTCCTTTCGCATTTTTGTTTTTGCAAGAAAGAGCTCCGATGTTTAAAACATTTATGGAATTTATCAAAAGCAATTCGGTTTTGTTATATATCTTACTCTTATTATTTTCTCTCATTACTTTACTTATACAGCATTACTATTACTTATCTTGATGAACCGATGACTGTGACATGCAACGAGACAACGCAACAAACGGACATAGATTCAGAGGAAGATGATATACCGGAAGAGATTGTTAAAGAAGTTGAGAATTTTGAGAATAGACCTAAGTCCAACCTGGACGAGACCGAAATCATCAACCTGGGAGATGCAGAAAACATCAAAGAAACACGAATCAGCATTCATTTGTCACCATTAGAGAAGGAAGCATATACAGAGTTTCTAAAAGAGTATGAGGACATATTTGCCTAGTCGTACGACGACATGACTGGTCTGAGAACATCCATTGTGGCTCATAAATTGCTGACTGATCCGGCATGTCCGCCAGTAAAGCAGAAGCTCAGAAAGTTCAAGCCAGATATGAGTTTGAAGATCAAGGAAGAGGTCACTAAACAGGTCAAAGCTAAGGTTCTTAGGGTAGTAGAGTATCCGACATGGTTAGCCAACATTGTGCCAGTACCAAAGAAGGATGGGAAGGTCAGAGTCTGTGTCGACTACCGGGATCTCAACCGGGCCAGTCCGAAAGACGACTTTCCCTTGCTGAATATACGTATCTTGATTGAAAACTGCGCCAAGCATGAGCTGCAGTCATTTGTTGATTGTTTTGCTTGGTACCATCAGATATGGATGGATGAAGAGGATGCTGAGAAAATAGCTTTCATTACGCCATGGGGGATGTATTGCTACAAGATGATGCCGTTTGGGTTAAAGAATGCAGGGGCCACTTACATGAGGGCCATGACCACAATTTTCCACGACATGATACACAAGGAGATCGAAGTGTATGTAGACGATGTCATCATTAAGTCCAAGAAAGCCGCTGATCACATGGAAGATTTGAGGAAATTCTTCAATAGACTGAGAAGGTACAACCTGAAATTGAACCCCGCAAAATGTGCATTCGGGGTTCCAGCCGGAAAATTGCTGGGGTTCATTGTGAGCCGCCGAGGGATAGAATTGGATCCATCAAAGGTCAAATCTATTCAAGAATTGCCACCGCCAAAGAACAAGAAAGAAGTAATGAGTTTCTTGGGGAGACATAACTACATCAGCCGGTTCATAGCATAATCTACTGTTATCTGTGAGCCAATCTTTAAGATGCTGAAAAAGGACGCCGCTACCAAATGGACCGATGAATGACAAAAGGCCTTCGACAGAATCAAGGAGTACTTGTAAACACCACCAGTTTTGGTCCCGCCCGAGTCGGGTAGACCCCTAATACTCTACCTTGCGGTATTGGATGGAGCATTCAAATGTGTTCTAGGGCAACATGATGAAACAGGGAGGAAGGAGCAGGCCATCTATTATCTCAGTAAGAAGTTCACCCCATACGAGGCCCGATATTCTCTGTTGGAACGCACCTGTTGTGCTCTGACTTGGGTAGCTCAGAAGTTGAGACACTATTTCTGTGTTTATACTACGTATCTCATATCAAGGATGGATCCTTTGAAGTACATCTTCTTGAAGCCCATGCCCACTGGCAAGCTGGCTAAGTGGCAAATCCTGTTGAGTGAATTTGACATTGTCTACGTGACTCAGAAGGCAATCAAGGGACAAGCACTAGCAGATCACCTTGCGGAAAATCCCGTGGACAGAAAATACGAACCCCTGAAGACGTATTTTCCTGATGAGGAGGTATTATTTGTAGGAGAAGACATTGCAGAATCCTATGATGGTTGGAGGATGTTTTTTGATGGTGCAGCAAATTTCAAAGGAGTTGGCATAGGAGCAGTCCTAGTGTCAGAAATCGGCCAGCATTATCCGGTATCCGCCAAGCTTAGGTTCCCCTGCACTAACAATATGGCCGAGTACGAAGCCTGCATCTTAGGGCTCAAGATGGCCATTGACATGAACATCCAAGAGTTGCTAGTGATTGGTGATTCAGACTTGCTTATACATCAGGTCCGAGAAGAATGGGCAACCAAGAACTCCAAGATACTCCCATACGCACACCATGTACAGAAATTAAGGAAAAGGTTCACAAAGACGGAACTCCAACATGTCCTCAGGGTCCAGAATGAGTTCGCCGATGCATTGGCTACCCTGGCCTCTATGATACAACATCCAGATAAGAATTTCATTGATCCTATTCCCGTGCTCATGTCGAAGAAGAAGCAGACGGAAAGCCTTGGTTTTATGACATCAAGGAATATTTGGCAAAAGGAGAATACCCAGAGCTTGCAAATACTACTCAGAAGCGCACACTTTGAAGATTGTCCAATAATTTCTTTCACAACGGAGGAATCCTGTATAAGAGGACTCCAGATTTGGGATTACTAAGGTGTGTCAACGCAAAGGAAGCATCCAAGCTACTAGAGGAAATTCATGTTGGGACCTGCGGTCCACATATGAACAGTTTTGTCTTAGCCAAGAAGATACTCCGGGCAGGTTATTTTTGGATGACTATGGAGACGGATTGCATCTAGTATGTCCGAAAGTGCCACCGCTGTCAGATACATGCCGACATGATAAAGGTACCTCCCAATGAGCTTAATGCAACAAGCTCGCCATGGTCGTTCGCCGCATGGGGAATGGATGTTATCGGACCAGTCGAACCTGCCGCATCAAACGGGCACAGGTTTATCCTAGTGGCAATTGACTATTTCACCAAATGGGTCGAAGCAGCATCTTACAGAGCAGTAACTAAGAAGGTTGTGGTAGACTTCGTTCGTGACTGTATCGTTTGTCGATTCGGGATTCCAGAATCAATCATTATTGATAATGGTTCCAACCTCAACAGTGGCTTCATGAAGGCTATGTGTGAAACCTTCAAGATCAAACACAAGAATTCCACAGCTTACAGGCCTCAGATGAATGGATCCGTAGAAGCCGCCAACAAGAACATCAAGAAGATTCTAAGGAAGATGATAGAAAAGCATAAGCAGTGGCATGAGAAGTTATCATTTGCTTTATTGGGATATCGCACCATGGGCCGCACATCAACCGGGGCAACTCCCTATATGCTGGTTTATGGTACAGAGGCGGTCATTCCCGCCGAGGTAGAAATTTCCTCCCTAAGGATCATACAGGAAGCCAAACTCGACGATGCAGAATGGGTGAAGAGTCGCTACGAGAAGTTAGCTCTTATAGATGGAAAAAGAATGAATGCAGTTTGCCACGGTCAGCTTTATCAAAATAGAATGTCTAGAGCCTTCAACAAAAGAGTCAAGCCGAGACAGTTTACACCGGGGCAGCTGGTGTTAAAGAAGATTTTCCCACATCAAGATGAAGCCAAAGGGAAATTCTCTCCCAACAGGCAAGGTCCATACATAGTTCACCGGGTTCTAACAGGAGGAGCCCTCATACTTGCAGAAATGGACGGAGAAGTTTGGCCGAAGATGATCAATTCAGATGCAGTGAAGCGATACTATGTGTAACCATTTACGATTTCCTTTATGATGTAATTTGAACTACGTCTGACATGATTCCTGTTTAAGAGGGGATACGTAGGCAGCCTTATGGTTCGGTCACAATTCAATAAAATTTTCATTTCCCCCGCAATTGGAAACTAGGGCAGAATTTTGAGGAGGACCCTCAAAATTTTGAAGTAACTTCAGCCGATCATCGCAAGCAACCGTCAGAAGCAGCAGCCCAGTAAACTGGGGCAGAATTTTGAGGAGGACCCTTAAAATTCCGAAGCGAGAGAGGTTGCAATGTCCTGAACCACATCATAGTCGTCGGTTTATCTAAAAAACTATTTCTTATATACTTACTTCATATCTTTTAACAAACTCATGCATATTTACTATCGAAATCGCTTTATTCAGTGACGCTGCCCCTATGACACATACCGTGTCATCAGATCAGAGCCGAGCAGGTCAAGCCAAGTCAGCGGGGACACGAACTAACCTTTCCCTTTTACGAAACTCACGATTTTTCTTTGGATGCAGGCACCCAAATCACAAAATCACCGAATATATTATGCAATCATACTGAACCGTCACACCTATTCGCATTTGCTATCCGCACACAATATCCCCAGCAGCCGCAATATCAAATCAGCTACCAGCTATCAGCTAAGAATTGTTATTACTATTCGTCTTTCATCTCTTGCATAAGGCTACCATTCTGCCTTCCGAGGTTAAGCTCTGCCTCCATCTGTATTTCTTGCATTGCATAAGGCTACCATTCTGCCTTCCGAGGTTAAGCTCTACCTCCACCTGCATTTATTGCATTGCATAAGGCTACCATTTTGCCTTCCGAGGTTATGCTCTACCTCCACCTGCATTTCTTGCATTGCATAAGGCTACCATTCTGACTTCCGAGGTTAAGCTCTACCTCCATCTGCATTTCTTGCATTACATAAGGCTACCATTCTACCTTCCGAGACTAAGCACTGTCTCCATATGCATTCTTGCATTGCATAAGGCTATCATTCTGCCTTCCG
This sequence comes from Nicotiana attenuata, assembly GCF_001879085.1. Classification (NCBI taxonomy): domain Eukaryota; kingdom Viridiplantae; phylum Streptophyta; class Magnoliopsida; order Solanales; family Solanaceae; genus Nicotiana; species Nicotiana attenuata. The sequence goes on from NW_017670234.1 coordinate 2,013,898, forward strand.
AGACTAAGCTCTGTCTCCATTTGCATCGGCTGAAAGATTGCCACCTTCATCTACATCTTGCATCGGCTGAAATATCGCCACTCTATTTATGTCTTGCATTGACTGAAATATTGCCACTTTTATGTCTTGCATTGGCTGAAATATCGCCACCTTTGTTTATGTCTTCATCGGCTGAAATATCGCCACTTTATTTACGCTCTCATGGGCTGAAAGATCGCCATATTACTTACATTTTTGCATGGCTGAAATATCGCCACTTCATTTAAATCCTGCACCGGCTAAAAGATCGCCATTTTATTTACATTCTTGCATCGACTGAAAGATCGCCACTTATTGCATTTCATGGGCTGAAAGATTGCCAAATTGTCCAAGGGCGTCATTGTTCGGAGGCACCATTCGCATAGCCCGAGAACGCCATGCCATGGCCTGAGGACTCCTTTTATCTCTTGCATATCATTATTCAAAGGCATCATCGCTCGGAGGCATCATTCTCATAGCCCGAGAGCATCATTTCATGGCCTGCGAATCCTTTATTATATGCTTCATGGCCCAGGACATCATGGTCCGAGGACGTCATCCTAAGCGTCCGAGGACAGCATTCATGGTCCGATGGGAAATTGCATCATGTTTAAATTTATGCACAGTATACGCTTGCATTGTTTATTTGCAGGTAAACCAGCGAGCAACGTCCATCTCAGCAGAAGCGATCCCGCTTCGGTTCCCGCAGCCCTACTAGACTCTTAACCGCAACCTAAATATTGCGTCCGTTCTTGAAAGATCTCCATCGGCATACTCCGCCGACGGATCCTGAACTACATATGGCCTGATTCCTATAAGACCAGGGATATGTAGGCAGCTCAGGAACCAGAGCACGATCAATTTCTGCGAACCGTTTCGTTCGGTCAAAATTGGCCATCATATCTTTACCCGACAACTCTTCCATCCTTCCCGGGTAAAGAGGGGCAGCTGTTGATACCCAATTTTTCCCTGTATATTTTTTATATGCAAAATACTTTCAAAATACTATATATATGCATATATAAGTATTCCCAAGTGTTTTAGTATTTTTCCCAATTTTTAAAGATTTTTAAATCAATTTATTATCCATTTTAGCAGTACAAAAATCAATAATTATTCCCAAAATTAGAATTTTCGGTGAATAATTGATTTTATTCCCACATTTATGCCAAAATATAGCTAAGGTAATTTTTATACATTTTTTACAATTTATTTAGTATTTTAAAAGTCAAATGCATATAATTGCAATTTTAGCCTATTTTGAGAATTAATAACATTTTATAATTATGAAATTGGTTACAATATTTTAAAATTAATATTTATATATTATTAGCTGATCCAGCACGTTTAATTTCCTTTCAAAATCATGTTTACTATTTTTATAAAATAAAAGGGAAAAACTGGCTATTTAAAAACTAGCCTCATTTGCATTTCAATTATAGCCAAATTGATCCCCTAATTGACCCAATCTCAGTCTCGAACCGGACCAGCCCAAACCCTAAAATAACCCGACCCCTAACCCGTCAACACGACCCGCCCGGTCAATCTTTTAATCCAGGCCGTTGATCATTTTCATCAACGGCCATGATTAGCCCTTACCTTTTTAATTCCACCAAACACCATAACCCTACTCATTTTCACTCAGAGACGCCGCCCTGAAACCCCTTCGTCTCTCAAACTCTCTCGAATGTTCTTGAAACCCTAATCCTCTTCTACCACTTTCAACCGCCATCTCACCGGAATCCATGGCTTCGCAGGGCGACTCTGCCTCGGGATTTTCTTAACGGCTTTACCAGTTTCATGCTATCTTGTGACTTATGCTTCTTTACATGTCTTTACTTGTTAAAGTGCCTTTAGTATTTATTTCCCTCTCTCACTACCGAAACTGACTTGCTCTTTGATTTCTTTTCTATATGTTCTCTTAATGCCTTCCTTTATGCTTTCCTTTAATGCTGTGTAAATTCTGAGAAACTGTTGTATATTAATTACTTCATGAACGTGCAAATACGTGAACGAACTTGTATAATTATTGTAACTGCATTTTTCAACATCAATTATTCCACTCGTTATAGCAACGCTATAATGAGTGGTTGCCGCGCCTATCCCGATATTTTCACCCAATAGTCCGGTCAAATGGCATTATTTCGGTAAAACAAGTCGATCATCAAAGTTGTAGTCGAACGATTCCGGCCTTTCCTCTTGAATTTCCGCTCAAGGTACCGGTCAAGTACCCTAATAGAACCCTACTGCTGTTTTAATTGTGCATGCATCATGGTCAATGAATCTAGAGAGTCTAGTTAATGTTTGTTCGCATAATGACTTTTAAGATGCCCTTGTCCAAAGTTCCTGGGCTTTCCACTGATAAACTCAAACGGACACTACCCACGTTCTAGTGCATTCAGTTTCGGAGAAACTAAATGCTTCCTTTATGCCGATTATTGTCATTTTAATAGTCGGGGTCCTGGTGGGGGTAAGGGTCTATACACTTTTGTGTCTTCAGAAATGAGGCAACGAGGTCCCCGCAGATTCGTGTATGAGTCAGCAACATCCACCCCAAATTGTTAGCTGGTGGGTAAATCTTCTTCCAGCGACAAGTTCGCTTGTCCGAAAATATCTAGGAAATCCTACCCTTCTCTTTCCTAGAAATTCAATCCCAACCACAAAATCGAATAGAAGTGCCACTGCTGTTTTGGATTGTGATAGTCGGTAATTTCTCGTTTGGATGACATTGAGATGAACTTTGCTTGAGGAATATAGGAGGACTGGCTGGAATACACATGGGAAATCTGCCGGGGTTTGTTGATTGCCTGAAAAATCGTAAAAGGATGAGGTTTTCCCTCAAAGATAATGGGTCAAAGAAGAATCCTGACTTGCATGGTTTGAAGGAGTCGTACATGTTCCCTTTTGACTATTTGTACGAAAGGTACGGTCACAGAGCAATTTACCGTACTTATCTGACGAGTCGCTCTTAATACTGGGGCATAATCATCGAATGGGTCTTTGTCTTCAATGTTCTGTTTTCTTGGGGATGATTTAGGCCTGGTTCCAATGAAAGAAAGGCACGAATCCAGTACAGGCTAGCCATAGTCGCACCTAAACTCTAGGAGGATCGGGAGATGGATGTATGAACGGACATATTTTACCAGTTTCTAGTTTCTTGTACCTTAATGATCAATCCATTGCAGGGGAATTATATAAGCCCACCGACGCCTCTAGAAAAAGTGTCAACAAGGAGCCAACTTTTCGGGCGGGTTGTAATCTCTTGTTACTATACTTAACTTGCCAATCTTTGGTCACCTTATGGTGAGAGCATCGTCTCAGAAAAATGGTGGTGACATACCGTGGAGCAAAGTGACAAGGGAAATTCACACCGTAGAGACTAGATTTAAATTCGAAATGTTGGGACGCTATCCATATCCTCTTGTTCCTTTTCATTCACCCGATCAGTGCATAACTGTGAATGACGATTGCCGCGCGAATACTATTATTGTTGCGATGGCTCATAGGTATCAGCCGGAGAATGTACTTAGAAATGGTTGAATTGGGTCACGACCTGCTTGTGATACAATTCCATCCTTGCCTACTGCAGCGTTAGAACCCGAGTTTGCATTCGGTGGTGGCATCGTTATCCGTGGGTGGGCTAGCCTCCTCTGATATGAGGAGTAATCTATGCGTTCTAAGTGCTTTTTCTTGGACTCTAGGGGATGCGCCATTTCTGACCATAATGATTCTCGACCGTTTGAGGGGAGAAGGAATACCCATTAATGTCCTCTGGTTGAAGTCTATGAGACAGGCTGGTTAAGGAACGGGTTATACCAAGGCGTCGACAAGATTGATGGTCACGCTTCGACCGTAGCTTGGCACTCCAGAAATGACGATAGTTCCGTAAGGCTGATAAGGGCTCAGCTATGCATGTGTGCACTGTAAAAAATTATCTTCGGGGAAAAGGGATCAGCCACCCTTATCCGACACCGGACTCGCGTTATATCAGACTTGGTCTAGTATCTAGCATTTACTTTCAGGGCTGGGCTGGAGTGGATCAATCACACGTTTTGGGTACGCAACCCGGGTTTTTTGAGGTCCACCATGAAATCTCTGAGCTTGAAGAGGCCTTGAGGCCACCAATAAGTAAAACAACGCGCAAGGTAGACGTTTGCCGGGAATTAACACTAGAACATAGTAGAGAAGTGAATGTAGCTCCTTCAAATTGTTCAGATTCTTCTTAGACCCATTATTTTGAGAAAACCTCTACCTTTTTACGATTTCGGATCAACGGATTCCATGTACCACAGTTCTATTCGCTAAACAAGGTGTCATTTAATGTTCCAGCGGAATACGGGACTATAATCAAGCGTGCATTCTATGATTTTTGTGGTTTGGTTGATTCAGGAGAGAAGGTATGGTTTCTAGATATTCGGACGAAAATGCTGGATGAAGAATTCCCACCTTAAATTGGGGTGGAGTTGTGCCATAGATTGGGGATCGTGCTTTTGAAGAAAAAGTGTTGATACCAGAGTATTAAATAATCAATATCGCAATGAAGCATTTAGTTTTCCAAATGAATCATAGTAAGGGTGTGTTGGGTTTCAAGGAAACCATGTTGGACAAGTTTTAATGGTCATTTACACGGGACAATGTGAACCAAAAAATCGACCTCAATGACAAAAACTATTGAAGATCATGTTGAAGGACATAGGATTGCTTGTAGCAGACCACTGCGATGCATGAACACAATATAAACAGAGTAGAAACGGATTCTTTAGAAGGGGTTTATGCCTAAAGATCGTGTGTGAAGCGAGCTACATAGTGGAACTGGATGTAAAGTGAAAGCTGGTCTCCTGACTAAAGACGGGGTCGAAGATAGCTACGACTTCGGGAGCAGGAAAATTGTGTTCTCTAACAAGGTGGATTTTGGAGGCGAAAGGCTGGATTTTCTTGGCATGAACGCCCTTACCTGACTCAATGGTTATTGCGCTCTTGGACCGGGATGTCTATGGGCGTAGGAGTAATGCATTCGGGTAAGGGCTCGAGGAGACGAATCGTAAACTTAAAAGCGTCTTTGGGCCCTAGGGTATTGATGTCTTAGGGAAGGTCCTTCTACGTAGAGCCAGGATAGGAATAATGAATGGTATAGGAAAGCTTAATATGCCTATGTTCCTGCTTTTAGTGTAAATAATCATAGTACTCATGGCCAACGTTATTGAAGCATCTTTTGTTAATGATCGCTTGTCATTTAAATTGTAATAATTAAACAGTTTCTTCATAGTGTTCTGTTTTTTCGGACGAGTTCGTATCTTGACATCTGTTTTTAAATGCACGAAAATTAGAAGGGCATTTGACGGATTCCAATTCAGATTGGAAATATGAAAATCTAACGAGCAAGTCAGTTCTAAATCGTTGTATGAGAATAGACGGATTGATTATGCTATTTTATGAGCGTAGCACTCTCGAGGAAAAAACGAGACGCTGTCAAAAAAAGATATAGTATAGACAGAACTAGCATCGAAAGTCGTTTGTAAATAATATGCCTTAAAGACAATAGCATGGCCCCAGCAGACGATCGCCGCTGCTGTCTATTAGAATATCGATTGCCAGCACATTTAACAATTAATCTTCGTCTTGATCGGTTTTTATGACCACTTTGGTGTGGATATACACCTCCATTTCCATCTTTGTGTGAATTAAGCTTGTCCCTTTTGTTTTTACCTTTTTTGTTTATCGCCTCCAAAGGTTTTAGTTTCATAACTCTGGCATCATTCAGACATACGTTTACCAGATTCCGAGATGGGCCTCTGCACCTACCTCCTCCCAGTCCCGCAGGCACACAAAGGCCAAAGAAAATGGAAGATTCAACAACTCACTAACGTGTAGAGGTCCACTCTGGTGTGCTATGGTCCCCACAGGAATAATTGCTTTCAGATAGAAGCAAAAACTACTTGAAATTGCCCAATGAAGAGCTTGATAAGTTCCGGTAATTTTGCGGAGTCTGCTCATTGTTCCCTCGACCATCCAGAAGCTACCTTCCCAAATCTCAGAATCCCATACCTCGCAAAATGTCCCAAAGCAACCGCTCCTCACACCACTTGCGTAATACTTGACCCACTCCCCAGACAACACTCCACTGCTCATTCCGGAACCGTTGAACTCCGACAATGACCACTGCACACATCAACACCACAACACCCATCTACGTGGGACGCGCGCACACTCCACGCGGCCATTCAAGCACACGCGAGTCCGATGATAAGGATTTGCATATCAGAATTGGCCGAGAAGAGCTTATGACACCAGAATTCAAGGCTTGAATGGTAGTAAGTGAATTTGAAGGTAAACTATGAAGACTTATGCATATAAGCCCGATGTCGACTGCCCGAAAGGTAAAACTTCCCAAAGTTCGCAAATATTGATGGTAAATCAGGGGATCCCAGGGTTCACTTGAGAACATACTGCGGACAAGTTGGTCGGTAGTGCGGAAAAAGACTAAGAAGAACTCCGCATGAAGTTTCAAATGACGGAGCCGTGATAAGGAGTGCTTCTGTTTGGTACAATTATCCAAGACCCACAGAAGTGGTCAAAACTGGGAAGTATGGGTCGACTTCATGGACTGATTCAGGTTTCAATCTGGAAAATGCACGGATGTGTTTTACATCAGAATTTAAAGAAGAAACCACAGAAACATTCGCGACGTTATGCTACTCGTTGGAGAATGCAGAGGATGCCTAAGGTTTCGAGCCTGCTCTAGGGGGAGACAGATGAAAAGTTATTTGTCCAAGGTCAGGATCCCGCAATACTATGAAGACTGATGTTGATCAAACCCTAAATTTTCGTGACATTCATCAAGCTGGAGAAACAGATCGAGCGAAGGTCTCAAGAGTGGTTATGGTTACATAACTTCGAAGTCTTGCAATCCACCAACAAGGCCTCTATATCTGGCGGTACGTTCCAAGAAAGGGACGTTATTGGTGCGTAATAGTTGACAGGGAACCAACGATCACTCCGTCAAATACCCAAACTTCCCAATGCCTCCACTTACATATCAGACTACTCCATGAATTTCCAACGCCCGCACCCTCTACCAAACCCACCGCTACCTACAATGCCTACCACCTCATTTACATGACTCAACACTGCTTCACCAGAATTCCATCTGCAGACAGTCTACAACGCTATCAACACTTCACAATCCATACAATCATTCTCCCATGCAAGACTTTCTAGACACCGTAGAAACGCAAATTTGACACGCAAGACCTCCAAACACATGACGCCCATATCGACCCACTGTATGAAGTACTCAAGTGCTGGTTAGTCAACCCCTATCCTGCTATAACCCTGAAACCTCCCAATGGGTCAAACCTAATAAAACCTGTGCTACCATTCCTGCCTGAAAGGGCCAACCGATTGTGTAATGCGCTCCTGAAGGATAAATCCAGGTTCTGAGGTGACAACAAGATTCATCGTGGAAATGAGCAGCGCTCGAATGTCGCAATAAAACCCTCTACCACCCACTAAGTGGAGGTGTCCATGAGTGATTGAAATAGAGGATGATGTGGGATTCCAAGGATGCAATCGGTTTGATCACAGAAGCGACGATGCTAAGAACACAGTCACCTTAATCCAATTCGTAAAGTCCTAGATTCAAGCTTCTGAAGTCGCCAAGGTGAACATGTCCATACCACTTGAGTTTGAAACACAAGCCTCCGCAAAGATGCCAACATCAATTGAGGTCGAGTTGGGTCCCAAGGCGCCTAGTCATTGGAAAGTTGTGTATTACTTCCAAAGCAAGGGTACCTCATCCAGTAGGCAATGAACAGCTGTAACTGCCCATTCCACACAATAGCTTACATGGGACTACCAGGCCGAGGCTGATAGAGGAAGGGGAAAGCCAAGTTCGGGGAAACAAGTTGCGGCAGCAGGGTTATGAAGGACGGCTGGGTTTATACTCTCGGAACATTGGCTTGAGTCGAGTAAGCAGACTCGATCGGACCAAGCATGCACTGAACTCGGCCAGATGTCTCTGGGAGAAAGATACAAGGATGGAATACTCAAGTCATGATCAGCTAACAGAAACACCGGCAAGATATTCGTATCCTTGATTTTGCTACAGAGTTCCGGATCACAAATAATGCTTTTAAAGTTCTGAGTGAGGCATATGAACCAAGCAATAGTCACTGGAGGAAAATGGCAAACAGTTGGTGGGTTTTAGTAATTGGAAAGTCAACTAAAATTCCTTTTTCATGAAGAGACTACCATCCAGATAGGGTTGAGTCACAACAGAGGGCATGCACATCACGCGTGCAGTGGAAGATTTTTTATCACAGACTTTTTGGTCCGATGGGGGTCCAACCTGCAAACATTGTGCCGCTTGGTACACTCAGGGCATTTGGGAAAAGGGCTTGTATGTAATCAAGGACGGGGCATCAACGTTAAGGCTTTCGAACGGGTCCCTCAAAGGTTAACTATGGGCGAAATTAGCTTGTGTTTGCAAATGCGGGCCTACTGTGGTTTGATGTTGATTTTTCAAGTGATAGACGTGGCAGCATCTTACAATATATTGTTTGGACGACATTGTTCATGCCGTTGGGCGTGGCATCAACACTTATCATAGGAGTGAAGTAGAGGCGAATCCCAGGTAGGTTGATCATTCAGTGGAACGGTAGCAATCGCATATCATCGCTGACTATCCAATCAATCGAGGAAGAAGAAAGAGTAGGCAGAGAAACTTAACCACCATAATTGAGCAGTCAACGCCGTCGATAAGATAAGTGGTGGGAACACAAAATTTGAAGCAATATTAAACTGGAGTGGGTATGACTGGCAAGGGAACTTGCGGCGAAGATTCCAAGGAATCGTGAAGCCAGATAAGCTCAAGAACACGGCACTACCACCTTCGAATTGGGATATGAGTATGGACCCGGAAAGGAATATGAATGGGTCCGCCACCACTGGGCGCGGTGCCTTACTATCCGTTGGAACAACCAATACGCATTTGGAAAAACTTCCAGCCGGTCGGAGGTTATATCACAGTCCAGAAGAAGTATGGAAGCATTGGCAGCTATGAGACTTGTTCTAGAAGATGGATGACATATGAATTGCTGTGTTATGTTTTGGAGAGGAGGGGAGGAAGGCCTGTCGCTATGACAGGCGTACGAGGAGCATCCAATATACTGGGACCAGTCAGTAGACCACGAGAACCCGGCTGCTCGGGGTACGGCTGAACAAGCAGCCTTGACTATTGTGAGTTTACTGTTCGACTTTCCCGTCTTCGATTTTTGTTTTTGCAAGAGAGAGCGAACTGTTTTAATAAATATTATTGGAGAATTTAGTCAAAAGCAATTCGGTTTTGTGTTTGTTTTAGTTTATCTACTCTTATATTCTGTTCGTCATTACTTTACTTAGTACGGCATTACTATTAACTCTATGCTTGAGATGAAGCGTGATTGTGCACATGCAGACGAACACCACGGAAACGACATGAATTCAGGAGGAAGAGTGATAATGAACGGACAGAGATTGTTCTAAGAGTTTGAGACATTAATTGAGAATAGACCTCAAGTCGTCAAAGCCGGTGGACGAGAACCGATAAATCATCACCGTGGAAGATGCAGAAAAAGATAAAGAAGACAACGATATCAGATTTCATATGTGTCACCATTCAGGAAGGATAGCATATACACGAGTCTTCCTAAAGAGCGTATGAGGACATCATTTCTAGTATCCGTACGACGGACATGACTGTTGTCGTAGAATCATTGTGGGCTCTATAATTGCTGACTTGATCCGGCATGTGCGCAGTAAAGGCGGACAGTCTCAGAAGTTCAAGCCAGATAGCTGGAAGTTTGTTTGAAGATGACATAGTGAAGAGGTCACTAAACAGGTCAGAAGCTTATAGGTTCTTAGGGTAAGCTAGAGTATCGAATGGTTAGCCAACATTGTGCAAGTTACAAAGATAGGATGGGAAGGTCAGAGTCTGTGTCCGATCTACCGCGGATCATCAACCGGTCCAGTCGAAGACGACTTCCCTTTCTGATATAACTATCTTTGATTCGAAAACTTGCGGGCCAAGTCATGAGCTGCAGTCATTTGTTGATTGTTTTGTTGTAACTCTCAGATATGGATGGATGAAGAGGATCTGAGAAATGCTTTCATTACGCATGGTGCGGTTGTATGCTGACAAAGATGATGGGCCGTTTGGGGTTCTAAAGAATGCATGGCCATCTTATCAATGAGTGGCATGAGGACCATGATTTTTCCACGAATGATAACAAGGAGATCGAATGTGTCGTATGTAGAACGAGGTGTACTTATTAAGTCCAAGAAAGCCGCTGATCACATGGAAAGATTTGGGAATTCTTCAATGACCTGAGAAAGGTAACAACCTGAAATTGAACCCTGCAAAATGTGCATTCGGGTTCCAGCCGGAAATTGCTGGGGTTCATTGTAGCCCGAGGGCTAGAATTGGAGTATTCCATAGAAGGTAAATCTATTCAATCATTGCACCTAGCGCAAAAAACAAGAAATAGTAATGAGTTTTTTGGGGAGAATAACTACATCAGCCGGTTAGAAAAAAACTAGCATATCCTAACTGTTCTGTGACCAATCTTTAAGATGCTGAAAAAGGCGCGCCCACAAATGGGACGATGAATGACAAAAGGGCGCTTCGACAGAATCAAGAGACTTGTATAACCGCAATCTTTTGGTCCCGCCCATGTCGGGTAGACTCCTATACTCTCACCTTGCGGTATTGGATGGAGCAATTCAATATGTGTTTCTAGGGCCAAATGATTGAAACAGGGAGGAAGAGGGCCATCTATGTATCTTAGTATTAAGAAGTCACCCATAGGCCGATATTCTGCTGTTATGGAACGCACCTGTGTGCTCTGACTTGGGTAGCTCAGATAGTTGAGACCTTATTTCTGTGTTTATACTACTATTCTATATTCAGATGGAATCTTTTGGAAGTAATCTTCTTGAGTCCCATCGCACTGCAAGTCGGCTAAGTGCAAATGCTGTTGCACGTGAATTTGACATTGTTCTATCGTGACTCAAGCAAGGCAATTCCATAGGGGAAAGGCGCTACAGATCATCTTGCGGTAAAACTCCGTGGACAAGAAAATACGAACCCTGAAAGACGTATTTTTCCTGATGCAAGAGGTATTATTTTGTGGAGAAGACATGGCAGAATCCTATGATGTTGGAGGATTTTTTTGATGGTGCATGACAAATTTCAAAGGAGTTGGCATAGGAGCAGTCCTAGTGTCAGAAATGCCAGCATTATGGTATCTGCCAAGCTTAGGTCGCTGCACACAATATGGCCGAGTAACGAAGCCTGCATCTTAGGGCTCAAGATGGCCATTGACAGTGAACATCAAGAGTTGCTAGTTGATGGTGATTCAAGATTGCTTATACATCAGGTCGAAAGAATGGGAACTCAGAGAACTCCAAGATATCCACATACGCACACCAATGTACAAGAAATGTAAGGAAAAGGTTCACGAAAGACGGAATCCAAACATGTCTAGGGTCCATGAGTTCGCCGAGCATTGGCTACCCTGGCCTCTATGATACAACATCCAATAAGAAATTTCATTGATCCTATTCCCGTGTCTGTTCGAAGAGAAGCAAGACGGAAAGCTTGTTTGTATGACATCAAGGAGATATTTGGCAAAGGAGAATACCCAGAGCTTGCAAATCTACTCAGAATGCGACAGCTTCTAGAAGTTGTCCAATATATTCCTTTCACAACGGAGGTCTGTATAAGATGGAATCCCAGATTTGGGATTACTAAGTGTGTCAAAGCAAAGAAGCATCCAGCTACTAGAGGCATAATCTCATGTTGGGACTGCGGTCATCATATAACAGTATTTAGTCTTAGCCAAGAGATATCCCGGGCAGGTTATTTTTTGGATGAATGGAGCGGATTGCATCTAGTAGATTTCGAAAGTGCACTGCTGTCAGATACATTGCGATGATTAACAGGTACCTCCAATGAGCTTAATGCAACAAGCTCGCATGGTCGTCTCGCCGCATGGGGAATGGATGTTATCGGACCAGTCAACTGCCGATCAAAACGGGCCACATGGTTTATCCTAGTGGCAATTGACTATTTCACCAAATGGGGTCGGAGCAGCAACTTCAGAGCAGTAACTAAGAAGGTTGTGGGTAGATCTTCTGTTCGTGAACTGTATCGTTTGTCGATTTCGGGATTCAGAATCAATTTCATTATTGATAATGGTTCCAACTAACCAGTGGCTTATGAAAGGCTTATGGTGAACTTAAAGATCAAACACAAAATTCCCAGCTTACAGGCCTCAGATGATGGATACGTCAGAAGCCGCCAACAAGACATCAAGAAGATTCTATAGGAAGATGGGATAGAAAGCAAAGCAGTGGATGAGAAAGTTATACATTATGGCTTTATTCGGGATATCGCACCATGGTGCCGCACTATAACCGCCCCGGCGGCACACTCCTACTAATGCGGTTTATGGTAAGAGCAGGCTCATGTCACGGAGGTATGAATTCCTCTAGGATTACAGTGAAGCCAAACTCGAGATGCGGAATGGGTGAAGAGTCGCTAGAGAAGTAGCTCTTTTAAGGATGGAAAAGAATGAATGCAGTTTTGGCCAACGTCAGCTTAATCAAAATAAGAATGTCTAAGAGCCTTCAACAAAAGAGTCAAGCCGGACATTTACACCGGAGCAGCTGGTGTTAAAGAAGATTTTCCGCAATCAAGATAAGAAGCCAAGGGAAAATTCTTCCAACAAGGCAAGGTCCATACATAGTTCACCGGGTTCTAACAGGAGGAGCCTCATACTTGCAGAAATGGACGGAATGTTTTGGCCCGAAGATGTATCAATTCAGAAATGCAGTAAGCGATACTATGTGTACCATTTACGATTTCCTTTATGAGTAATTTTGAACTACGTCTTGACATGATTCTGTTTTGAGAGGGGATACGTAGGCAGCCTATGGTTCGGTCACAATTCAATAAAATTTTCACTTTCCCCCGCAATTGGAAACTAGGGGCGGAGATTTTGAGAGGACCCCTCAAAATTTCTGACAGTAACTTCAAGCCGATCATCGCAACGCAACCGTCAGAAGTCAAGCAGCCCAGTACTGGGGCAGAATTTTGAGGAGGACCTTAAAGTTCCGAAGCGACGAGAGGAGTTGCAATGTCTGAACCACATCAATAGTTTTCTGCTGTGAATCCCCATACCCCTATTCCCCTCTATTTGTTTGAGTTAAGGTTCAGGCATGGCAGCATCCAAATTGTTGTTCATGTCTGTGCTTGATCCTTTAAAGGATCCTAACTCCCAAACAATGTGGCTAACAGGCTGGTTGGGGTGTGCCAGCACTTCCAATTGCTGGGTATGACCACCAGCCTGTCTTGGCTTTCCCCTAAATTCCCTTCTGCACCTACACTCACTCTTAGATTCTAAGTTCTGCCCCCCTCCTATGAGCCTTGCCTTGGTACCTCGAGCTCCCTCTGAACTTGGAAATTTGAGGGTTGGCCCTTCCACACTGCACTACAAATCAATTCTGCAATGTGTCTGGGTGTAAGCACTGCCCGGAGTCCACCTGAGGCTCTTGGGAACTTTGACACATCCCAAATAAGAGAAAGGCTTTGGAAATTGGATCTTTGGAGTTGGTTTATTTCATATTTCAGACCTGGTGTCTGAATTAGGCTCTCCTTGGTTATACTCTAATTTCTGATATAATTTTACTCTTCTTGATTCGTTCTGGTTTGTAATAATTTTGTAATAACTTATGGGGTTTTTAGTGAAAAGGGAGGGGTCCCTCATGCATGCATAAGGGTAGACATCATGCTCTTAGGTATTTACTTCTGCAATTGTATCCTGCTTTCATTTCTGCATTCTCGAAATTCTGCCTATAGGTTTTCTGCACTTCTGCATTTTAGAAATTATGTCTATAAGTTCTGTCTTTCATACATAGATATCATATCAATAGCTCCTGCATTTCTGCATCTCATATAGAGAACATGTCAATAGGGTTCTGCATTTCTGCATCTCATATAGAGAACATGTCTATAGGATTCTACATTTCTGCATCTCATATAGAGGACCTGTCTATAGGATCTTTTAAATTCTGCATAAACATCTATCACTAGGCAAACAGTTTAAAGGTTAAATAACAAATTGCCTCCTAGATACCATACCTATAGGACTCCTGCATTTCTATAAACGTTTTAAAACCAACCACGCTTAGAAAGCATGCCTATAGGAGTAATCAACTGAATCTGAATCGTCTACAAGTCTAAAATCAGTGGTAACGATACTCAATGCCTGCAGAACTTATGTTTTTCTATAATCAGCAAGCCTTCTTTAAAATCAGTGTACTCCTGCATTATTAGATATCATGCCTATAGGTTTCACCTAGGCAAGCCATTAGGTAATTAATCAACTGTGCCAGTCTTTGATAATTACAACCAGCAAGCAGGCCTAATTCGGACTTCTTATCTGAAAATATGTGATAAATCAGCCTGCCTTAACGCTTTAAGTTTAATTCAGGCCATAACCAGTACGTGCAAGACATGCTAAACAATCTGTCTTTAAGTGAGGAGGCCTGTCTGAGCCTTTTTAACCATTATGTGTTTCCCATATCTTCTTTATGTGTTTTTTTTGTTTATCGCCTTAGAATTTTATCTTTTTAAACTCGGAAAAGCCCAAATCTCCCCCCCCCCCCTTTAGGACTAGTAGTCCCAAATGCCTCCGGGACTGATAGGATTGGGACGGGTAATAGCATGCATTAAGTAACGAGACTATTCGGCGCTTTAATACCTTAACGGGGTGGGAAAGGGTAGATATGGATATGATGACCACGCGATAACACCACGTGTATAAACGGTTACCGGGAATTGTGTGGATTATTTATAAAACTAGGACCCCCCTTCCCGTTACTTGTTTATTCTTTCAGATTTTTTTTTAAAAAAGAAACTGCTCAATTTTCAACTCCTTTAACTTTTCTTCTACTTGCATCAATTATGTGAAAACCTTCCTTTTACTTGTCTATTTTCAGTATTTCAAAATTGCTTTCTTCCCAAAACTACCGCTTCTTTAACTTAATTGCTCGCAGAAATTATGTGCAAACCCTTTCCCCTTTACTTGTTTATTTTCGGAACTTCTAAAAGTGCTTTCTTCCCAAATTTCAGCTTCTTTTGCTTCAATTGCTTGCAACCGTTATGTGAAAACTATCTCGTATTTGCAATTCTTGCTTGTTCACTTGTCATTTGCACTTAAAGTCACAATTGTAGCATGGCCGGGAACCACACTAGTGGATCTTGAGGGGTGCCTAACACCTTCCCCTCGAGATAATTTCAAGCCCTTACCCAATCTCTGGTTTTCTAAATCAAATTTCTTTAGTGTCCTAATGCACTTAATCATTAGGTGGCGACTCTTCAATTGCAAACCCAATTCCCAAAAGGAAATGAGTTGTCCGCCCAAATGTCATAAACCCGATTTTGCGAGAAAAAGGTGGCATCGACACTTAGAATTTCAGTTTAACAATTTCTAATAAAAACTCATTACTCGGGCTAGGGACCTCGAAATTCGATTCCGGGCATGCGCCCAAGTCCCATATTTTCCTACGGACCCTCCAGGATCGTCAAATCACGAATCCGGGTCCGTTTGCTCAAAATGTTGACCAAAGTCAAACTTGGCCTTTTTAAGAAAAATCCTAAGGAATCTAATGAGCATATTTCAACCCAAACTTCTTCCAAATCCCGAACCAACCGTCCCTGCAAGTCGTAATTTAGCTAAAGCAAGTGCGGGAAGTTTTATTTAAGGGAATGGGGTTCTAAAAGGCAAAACGACCAGTCGGGTCGTTACATTCTCCACCTCTTAAACAAACGTTCGTCCTCGAACGGGCATAGAAAAATACCTGAGCTGCTGAATAAATGTGGATATCTGCTCCGTATGTCCTCCTCGAACTCCCAAGTCGCCTCCTCGACTGGTTGGCCCCTCCACTGGACCCTCACCGCAGAAATCCTCTTGGACCTCAACTGGCGATCCTCTCTATCAATAATGGCAATTGGCTCCTCCTTGTAACCCAAACTCTCATCCAGCTGAATGGTACTAAAGTCCAACACATGGGAAAAGTCGGCATGATACTTCTGAAGCATCGATACATGAAAAACTGGATGAAATCCCGATCAGTTGGGAGGCAAGGCAAGCTCGTTAGCAACCTCCCCAACACGCCTCTACAC
>NW_017670234.1:2031841-2042438 GCF_001879085.1 Nicotiana attenuata
AGCAATATGAGTCTTTTCGACTCAGGATCCGACTTTCCTCAAGACCTTTCTCATTCTAGGGTTTTCTCTGCAACTCTAAGTCGTCTGAGGTTCTGTACTTGCTTATTTCTTTTAGATCTATGACATGCCTGAGCGTTATTTGACGTTTCAAAAGGTTTTTCCCAAATTTCCTCTTTAAAATCGTTCAATCTCAATTTTAGGGTTTCTGAAAAGGGTTTCTTCAAATAATTTTCTGATCTTTCCTGTTCTTTCTTTATGTGTGTTTATGCTCGTATGTTTTCTTCTTATTATGCATGAGTTTGCTCTCTTGTTTCTTCTTTTTTATTATTATGCAAGACTCTTCTATTTTTTTCCTGCTATTATCCTTACGCTCTCATGTTAATTTGTGTTGTTTTCCTCACTCTTTGCTATATGTGTTTATGTTTGAATCCTGGATTTTGGTCGCTTTACTGAGTTTGTTTGTATATTTTTCCCTACTGTTGTTTAAAAACTCGCATCATCTCTTTCTTCTGAGCTTGTTTGTGTATGTTTGCCTCTCATAAGTCTTTGAAAGAGATTTCTAAGCCTCTTTCAAAGACATTGTTTTCTCACCTCTGATTATATTCGAAACCTAGGTTTTGGGGTTTCTTTGACAAGTGGTACTAGGGTTCCGCTTTGGGACCCTAGGCTTTCAGACTCACTGTGAGTCTGTAATTAAGCTTGAATCTCTTTGCTTGTGACTCTGAGACCTTCAGTGTTAAACTCTTTTTCTAAATAACCTAACGACTCTTTTCGTTTGATCTGTGTGCTTATATATACGAGAAATTCTCTTTCAAAGGTTTTTTTTAATCAACTAAGTGATTGATTCTGAAATCCCTTTAACACGGCTAATGATTTGCCACTGATTTTCCTTCGATTGAACCCCCTTTACCTTTCTTGACTTGGTTCATACAATTGAACTTGCAATTTTTGGTTTCATGGCTGTTTAATTGATTCCCTTGCCATATTTGGCACAAACCGTGTACCATTGACTGTTTCCTTAAATAACTTCTATGTATTCACCCCTTTTGTGCTACTTTGAAAGGTTTTGGTAAAAATTTCTTTCCTTAACTAATTTCTACCCGTTGGAATCAGAATCCCTTAACCAAAGGGAGACTGATTCCAATGATTTCTTTACCTTTCTTACTGGTTCTCTTTGCACTATAAAAGGGGGTGCACTTCTGCACTTTAACAAGACCTAATTTTACATCTACACTCCCAATCAAATACTTCGCATCTATACTTCAAGTTCAATACCTCGAACTTCTTACTTTCAACTCACACATTTACCTTACTAATTTAAATTCAATACTCTGCATTGCTTGAGACCTTTTGGAACTGCTGTGCTTGCAACTTGGCTCTTCAAAGACAACTGTTTTCTTACTTGTTTTCCTTTGAAACTGGTATGTTTTTCATTTAATTTTCTGCCTCACCCCTATGTGTTTACTTCATAGTTTCAACATCCTTGTTTACTTTACTACTTATGTTCAGGGATTTGTGTTAATTATGCTCCTTCCTTGCCTTTTTTATTGTGAATCCCTACCCCTACTCCCTTCTATGTGTTTAAGTTAAGGTTCTTGGCCTGGCAGTACCCTAATTGCTGTCCAGGCTATAACCTGATCCACAATGGATCCTAACTCCTAAATTAGCTGACAGGCTGGTCAGGGGTGTGCCAGCATCCTAATTGCTAGGCATGACCACCAGCCTGCCATGGCTCTTCCCCTATGCACTTACACTTATTCTTAGACCTTTAAGTTCTGCCCCTCTCTTATGAGCCTTGCTTTGGGACCTTGAGTTCCCTCTGAACTTGGACATCCGAGGGCTGGCATTTCCACACTGCACTATGATCTTAATTCTGCAATGTGTTTGGGGTGTAAGCACTGCTCGGAGCCCCTTTGAGACTCTCGGGAACTTTGACACATCCCAGATATGAGAAAGGCTTTTGGAAATCTGATCCTGGAAGTTGGTTTATCTCATATTGTTGGACTTTGAAGTCTGAATTAGGCTGTTTGGATGTAGCTGGAGCTTCTGATGTAATTTTACTTTTCTTTTCTGATTCATTCGGGTCTGTAATAATTTGTAATAACAATTGGGGATGGCTAGTGGAAAGGGATTGGGATGAATGCATGCAAAGGGTAGAAAACCTGTGTCACGACCCAATTCCCAAACCCGATCGTGATGGCGCCTCTCGTGAAGACAAGGCCTGCCAGACCATCGCAAAACTCCTTTTTAAGCAGTTACTTAACATAAACAATTCTAAAACATGATTTAATAGCCATAAAATGCGGAAATAGCGAATACAATAAGGGAAAACCGTCCCGTCACAGC
Source organism: Nicotiana attenuata (assembly GCF_001879085.1). Classification (NCBI taxonomy): domain Eukaryota; kingdom Viridiplantae; phylum Streptophyta; class Magnoliopsida; order Solanales; family Solanaceae; genus Nicotiana; species Nicotiana attenuata. The sequence goes on from NW_017670234.1 coordinate 2,034,188, forward strand.
CTAAACCAGGGTGTCACAAGTCACGAGCAACTATTAGAATATGAACACCACTACAAGGCCTAAAATATACAATGCCGGAATAATGAACAAAGAGTGAAAAGCGGTGCTGCGAACGCTGGCAGTCACCTCGCTAACTCCTATGACTCTGCTTCTGATCAGCCAAAATCCCGCTACCGGGTGAATAATTACTTGCATCTGCACACGAGGTGCAGGGAGTAAAGTGAGTACTCCAACTCAGTGAGTAATAAGGGTAAATAACAACTGAGCAGTAAGAAATCGCGTAAAGCAAACCATCATGCTATATAGGAGCAGTGTAAACCCTCTGAGAAAAAGCAGTGAAGCTATTAAATCTTTAGAAATATCTTAGCTCAGTCTAAAACCTCTTTTGAAAATGTCTTTTTCAACAGTTATGCAAATGAATGCAAACAAGTAGTGCAGATAAGCACAGAAGTCCGCCCCTCGGGCATCACACTCAATTAACAGATAATGTGGGGCGATCCGGTAGATATCACATGAAGTAGCACAACAACAGGTAATGGCAGACAAATGAAATAAAGTAAACACACAGAATAGTACTAGTACCGCTGCGGCGTGCAGCCCGCTCCACATACCGCTGCGGCGTGCCGCCCGATTCGTTTATCATCGACGGCGCTCACTGGGGGTGTGCAGACTCCGGAGGGGCCCCTTACGGCCCAAGCGCAATATCAAGCCATCTCGTGGCATCAATCTAGGCCCTCGGCCTCATATCAATATCAATATAACACTGCTGCGGCGCGCAGCCCGATCCAAAAGTATCCTCACAATACAGGCCCTCGGCCTTACTCAGTCAAAATCACATAAGCCACTAGGGCAACAGTAAAACATGATGCTCAGCCCAAATATTGTTAGAAATATCATTTCAAGTGTTAAAGCAAAATAAACTTGGCTGAGTCTTAAAACAGTGGGAAATACGTGACTGAGTTCAAGTATATAATTAAAACAGTGAGGAATTATCAACAACAATCCCCGAAGGGGTTCAAATAGCTGGCACAAATCCCAAATATGGCAATCAGCCCAAATTATGATAATATCAAATAGGTTTCAGTCAAATACGCAGTAAATTCATCAATCGGGACGGACTAAGTCACACTCCCCAACGGTGCTCTACCCCACGCTCGCTATCCGGCGTGCAAGTCACCTCAATATAGCACTAAGATGTGCAATTGCGGGGTTTCAAACCCTCAAAATATCATTTACAATCATTACTCACCTCGAACCAGCGAAATCTCTAGCTCGCGACACCTTTTCTCCTCAAATCGGCCTCCACGCGCGTCGAATCTATCCACAACCAGAACGAATACATCACAATATGCTAAGGAAATAATACCCAATCGAAAACAATCGAAAAATATAAAAAACCTCGAAATTAGCAAAACCCGAGCCCGGGCCCACTTCTTAAAACTCAGAAATTTCACATCAATGGGTTCCTTATCTCTCCACGAGTCTATGCATATAAAGAACACCAAAATCGGAGTCCAAATGACCCCTCAAATCCCAAATCAAAAATCCAAAATTCCAAGCCCTAGTTCTTCCATTTTTGTTCAAGTTTCCATGAATTTCTAGATAGATTTCACAATAGAATCAAGTTTTATTTCCGAAATTCTTACCTCTAAACGTTTCTCCTTGAATCCCTCTTTAATCTCCTTCAAAAATCCTTCAAAACGAGCAGCTATGGTGGAAAATACCCCCACCTTCGCGAACAAAACGTCTTTAGAACATTCTGCCCAAGCCTGCCATTCCTTCTTCGCGAACGCGGTCAAAGCCTCGCGTTCGCGAAGCACAAAATTTCCATTGACCAAAAGTTCCTCTTCGCGAACGCGATACCCCATCCCGAACGCGGTGACTTAGCTTCACCAACCTACGCGAACGCGTCCCATGCCTCGCGAACGCGAAGGCTTAACACCGTCCTTCCATAATTTCTTCTTCGCGATCGCGTACACCTACTCGCGAACGCGCTGAGATTCCTTCCCAAGCCTTCACGAACGCGGCCTTGACCCTCGCGAACGCGTAGCTTACCAGAGCCTAACCCTTCGCGAACGCGAGATTCCCTTCGCGAACGCGAAGGCCAAAAATGCCTGCAACTGCTGGAACAAAATCTGCAATTTTCCAAAAGCCAAAATGGTCCGATTGACCACTTGAAACTCACCCGAGGCCCCCGGGACCTAAACCAAAGGCACCAACACATCCTAAAACCTTATTCAAACTTGTTCCAATCATCAAAACACCTCAAACAACATCAAATCCACCAATTTACATCGAATTCAAGCCGAAGTTTTCTAAAATTTTCCGAAATACGCTTTCGATCAAAAACCCAACCAAACCACATCCGAATGACCTGAAACTTTGCACACACATCACGAATGACATAACGAAGCTACAGCAACTCTCGGAATTCCATTCCGACCCTTGGATCAAAATCTCACCTATCAACCGGAATTCGCCAAAATACTACTTCGCCAATTCAAGCCTAATTCTACACCGGACCTCCAAAACCAATTCCGATCACGCTCCTAAGTCACAAATCACCTAACGAAGCTAACCAAATCATAAAAACTCCGATCCGAGCTCATATACAAATAAGTCAACTCTTGGTCAAACCTTTCAAATTCAAAGCTTTCAACTGAGACTATTTCTTTCAAATTCTTTCCGATTTTTCCTGAAAAACCAAAACCAACGGTCTACATCAGTCATAATACATTACACGGGGCAAGTCATGCCCGAGAACTGGAGATCAGAGTGCAAAAGCTCAAAACGACCGGTCGGGTCGTTACATCCTCCCCCACTTAAACACACGTTCGTCCTCGAACGTACCCAGAGTTGTTCTAAAATCCAACCACTCACTGAATAACCTTACCGTGCATATACCCGGGGGTGATCCCACGTCACCCTATCTCACACAGGTCCGATAACACAACATAGCTGAAATTTCACAATCCATCCTAGTCCATAAGCCATAGAATCACACTTTCACTTCTGAAACCATCATTACGAACCAGCTGTAATAGCCCATGCCTGCAACCTCAGGTGCAATTGTATGATATACCACATAACTCAAACACATGCCATGATAACTTCCATTCACAGCAGCTGCCCACAACAACCAAATACCAATAGAAAACCTCTTATTAGCTAAAGTCTCATTCCAACACTTTCATATACTGCCAACGATAAATGAAACACGCAATAAACCATAACCATTTCTCGGATCAACCATTCATGAGGCCATTTCTCCTCTGGCAATTACCATAGCAAATTTTTGAACCGAACCTCGATATTATCCTTCCAACAAGCTGAAATCAAATCCGATCGTATTCATTAATTACCCCACGATCACCTCGAATCCATCACACCTCTCTGGTGGCATGACACATCAATACAGGCCTAAGCCACAACTTGCATAATACGCGCACCAATAAGAAACGGTCTGAATATACTCAAATCATGAAAATGACCCCAAACGAAAGAGCTGTACCTCAAGCTCATCTGTACCATCACAACACAAAGCTGAGACCCCGTCTCACATCGCAGAAATAGAGCACATGAATCTACCCCGAAAGGTCATATCTCCACGTAGCATCGCTACAATGCGCGATCCTAGCCCAACACTGCTACACATGGAACACCTCAAATCACTATGCTCAAAATCGACAGCCACGCACAATTTGATGTCTGGAACCAAAGCAAGTCATTACACCCACGGTGAAAACAAATAGCATATACCACACAACCCGATAGGACATGACCGATACTCCATTTACTGAGCAACACCCAATTACTTTCCCGCTCGACTTCCACTATGAGACCCCCAAACGAACTACACCATATGTGCCCATAACCAGCAAATCACAACACCTCGCAACACAGAAAGGTAACTCATGATCTCACCAGATTACTAATAAGCTCAATAACAGCCGAATCAACACATCCCTCAACAATACCCTTCGGAGCCAGCCAAGCCAACTCAAGATAGAACACTCACCCACACTGGCTTGCCAACGCACTCCTTACCAAGGAAGCCTGAAGCTGCTTCTTCCACTACTATAACTCCTGCCGGAACCATACGATACGGTGCCCGACACCAAATCAATATTGAAATCCAACATGCCCGACCACAAGAAACACATCCGAAAAGTCCCTCAACACCGGAACTGAATCAATGGTGGAAACTTCTGCACTGACATCCATCACGAAGGCCCAAATAAGAAAAGCAATCCTTCCCAGCCGTCCGCTGGTTCTTCGAAATATAAGCTACCCTACTAGAACATAATCCGACGCACCCCGCCACTCAGCCCATGGCATTTCCGGCATAGCCCATAGAAATAGTCCAGAATTATCCCGACACTGAGACAACCAGTCTAAACCCCAACATCACATCCGAATCCAACATACCACATCGTAGCCTGAATATGAGAACTTCCGTCTCCACATACACCCAACACATGAACCATCATATCCGATCCCAATTTCGCCGTCCGAACACATGCCACACCTTTAATACCCAATCATCCCACGATAGATAGTCTAAAATTTCCTTGTGCCACCAAGCAACCCGAATATCACCAGTCGACCCAACAAGAAAGTGCCGCAATACTACCGAAGTACCATCAACTTAAGCACGTTGCCCTTTTTCTGAAACCTATACTCTCGTCAAATCACTTCCAAATAACAACACCATTTCCTTAATCATCTGAGGCTACCCGCTGCCTAAGAGTGTTATGAACTTCCTTTTAGAACTGAACTAAAACCTCATACACGCAAATCTCAATCCTTCACAACATACCACATATACCACACCATACAAGGATGACAGGAAAACTTTTATCTCCCTTCCGAGCCACAGACATCTACGCACTCAACTAGTCAAGAACTTCCATTGATCCCATCTAGAAGAAAAATCATTACACATCCCATACCTCTCATATTCGTAGAAAATGAAGAACTCCAGCCACCGTAGAAATCAACAAGAACTCTCCCAATTTCGTTTGCACAAATTAAACTGCCAAGACTGAATCCTTCTAACTAGACCAAGCTAAGCAAGACATCAAAACCCAAGAGCAGTGCTGCAGAATACCTGTAAGAACTCATTACCCCGAACACATACAAAGAATTAATCATATCCTTTCCATACCGATTCGGTCTACTATCAAGCTACTTCATCTATCAAAATTTCCTTCTGATTCATTTTCAACTTGATATCCCCTCTTGTTGTAGCACTACAATTCCTCAACCCAGGCTCACCACACGAGACCCAAGCATAAGACCACACCGTCTAAGACCCACCAGCCGCTGAATACTCTCTCAAATATTCCCAAAAACACCACATTCCAGAATGCTTTACTCTGAAGAACTTCCTGCGAATCTAGGTCCGTTACCTTTATCTTCCTGATACTAATACATAGAATCCCATAATTAACATAGAATACCACAAGTCTTTAACTCTTCCATTGAAAACTCGGCTTCTGACCACACATACGACTTTGAGATACCCAATTGCTACATGAAGCATCTTGAACACCTTAGAATCATTTTCGAGAGTCATTCACTCTATTCATACTGCACTTAACCCGATCAACGGAACCGAACAACCAGCGCCTCATTGGCACTTCTGACACTGCAACACATAACCTATCCTTAGTCAAAAATTTCCTTTTACTCGAGCCATCCTCGGGCTCAATCTTCGCAACCAGAACTGATTCCCCACACGCCTCAAATCGTAACCAACATAGCACATAACTGAGCAATCAGTTAATCAATAGCAATCTCCCCCCTGGCTCGAAACCATAGATCAGAATACCTTCAACAACTCATAACACTTATACTCTATTGATTCCACAATACCATAGTGAGATTAAACTCAAATCATTTATAAGTTTGTGAAAACACAAATCATCTAGTACTGTAAATCTTCTGCAAATCTCGCATTCATCCCCATTCTCTTAAACGACCTGAAATTTCAAATTTCAACACGTACTCTTCACTTACACATGAGATCTTCAAACATACACATAAGGATCACACCACCTGCTTCGCCTCAGTCTAACATTTCTGCATACCTTTCACCGTCATACACATTACACAGCCATTTAGTCTTCCTGGGTCTGACCTCATACCGCCACATGAAATGCACTTCACTCCCCAACCAGGGGACACGAAATGATTCTTCACGCGCCCATAACTCGGGGCTACACATCCGGTCACAATGGAAATCAAGCACTTATTAGTTCATCTATCATCCAACAGACCTCCCTCGTCACTTCCAAGTCACATAACTACATCTCGCAGTACTAACATACTCATCACATGGCTATCCAGTCTTCACTTCCACTAATAGGGACAATACCGAACGTATAAGTTCAAAAACACTTGTTCACACAATCAGCACCTCGGTGCTCAAGCCATAGGCAAAGATCCGGCCTCAAGTCCTCCGGACTGGCCCAACCTAAACTCACAGAGATTACATCTCGCCCCTCGATCGGGGAATCACAAGCCCTCAAGGCACATCTGATACTGAGCGCTCATGCGCGCATACGAACGCGTGGAAGGAATTTCAAGAGCTACATTTCAAGCTGAATTAAGGACGCACGATAAGAATTCCAAGAATGTGAAGTTTTCCTAAAGGTTCTGTAGCCTCTCGAGGATAAATACAGACGTCTCCGTACCGATCCGCGAGACTCTACTAAACCTGCTCATGACTCGTGAGACCTAGTAACCTAGGCTCTGATACCAACTTGTCGCGACCCAATTCCCAAACCCGGTCGTGATGGCGTCTCTCGTGAAGACAAGGCCTGCCAGACCATCGCAAAACTCCTTTTTAAGCAGTTACTTAACATAAACAATTCTAAAACATGATTTAATAGCCACAAAGTGCGGAAATAGCGAATACAATAAGGGAAAACCGTCCCGTCACAGCCCAAACCAGGGTGTCATAAGTCACGAGCAACTATTAGAATATGAACACCACTACAAGGCCTAAAATATACAAAGTCGGAATAATGAACAAAGAGTGAAAAGCGGTGCTGCGAAAGCTGGCAGTCACCTCGCTAACTCCTATGACTCTGCTTCTGATCAGCCAAAAACCCGCTACCGGGTGAATAATTACCTGCATCTGCACACGAGGTGGAGGGAGTAAAGTGAGTACTCCAACTCAGTGAGTAATAAGGGTAAATAACAACTGAGCAGTAAGAAATCGCGTAAAGCAAACCATCATGCTATATAGGAGCAGTGTAAACCCTCTGCGAAAAAGCAGTGAAGCTGTTGAATCTTTAGAAATATCTTAGCTCAGTTTAAAACCTCTTTTGAAAATGTCTTTTTCAACAGTTATGCAAATGAATGCAAACAAGTAGTGCAGATAAGCACAGAAGTCCGCCCCTCGGGCATCACACTCAATTAACAGATAATGTCGGGCAATCCGGTAAATATCACATAAAGTAGCACAACAACAGGTAATGGCAGACAAATGAAATAAAGTAAACACACAGAACAGTACTAGTACCGCTGCGGCGTGCAGCCCGCTGCGTGCAGCCCGATTCGTTTATCGTCGACGGCGCTCACTGGGGGTCTGTAGACTCCGGGAGGGGCCCCTTACGGCCCAAGCGCAATATCAAGCCATCTCGTGGCATCAATCTAGGCCCTCGGCCTCATATCAATATCAGCATAACACTGCTGCGGCGCGCAGCTCGATCCAAAAGTATCCTCACAATACAGGCCCTCGGCCTTACTCAGTCAAAATCTCATAAGCCACTAGGGCAACAGTAAAACATGATGCTCAGCCCAAATATTGTTAGAAATATCATTTCAAGTGTTAAAGCAAAATAAACTTGGCTGAGTCGTAAAACAGTGGGAAATACGTGACTGAATTCAAGTATATAATTAAAACGGTGAGGAATTATCAACAACAATCCCCGAAGGGGTTCAAATAGCTGGCACGAAGCCCAAATATGGCAATCAGCCCAAATTATGATAATATCAAATAGGTTTCAGTCAAATACGCAGTAAAATTCATCAATCGGGAAGGACTAAGTCACACTCCCAATGGTGCTCTACCCCACGCTCGCTATCCGGCGTGCAAGTCACCTCAATATAGCACTACAATGTGCAATTACGGGGTGTCAGACCCTCAAAATATCATTAACAATCATTACTCACCTCGAACCGACGAAATCTCTAGCTCGCGACGCCCTTTTGCCCCCTCAAAACTCGGGCCCTACCGCGC
>NW_017670234.1:2044931-2047568 GCF_001879085.1 Nicotiana attenuata
ATTCTCTTCTTTGATATTAACCCTAGAGGAAACAAACCCTAATTCCATGGATAGAACTTCAGAGTTACCAACAGAAATCCTTCACCAAATACCCTCTCATCTCCCCACAAAAATTGCGGCTCGAACTAGTTTGTTGTCAAAGCTATGGCTTAAAGCATGTTCTACGAACCCACATCTCAGTTTTGATGAATCTGACTTTAACCCCCATATCATTTTTGACTATGAAAGTCACCGAGGAAGTAAGTTTTTAGACTTTCATGGTCAATTCTTGAGGATTGTAGACAATACAATGGAAAGATATCGCTGTGAAAATCTACCTATTTCAGCGTTTAAGATTTGCATCTCTTTTTCTATTCCAACTGATTGTGATGGTATAGTGGATAAATGGTTAGATATCTTAGCAGAGAAAAGGGTTTCACAGGTTGCATTTTTGGTGAAAAATAGATCATTTTCACAAAGTTATAGTTTGCTAGCTGATATATTTGCCATAGAATCCTTGCTACAGTTGGAGCTAAATCAGTGCAAAATATTATTGAAGCAAAAAACATTACTTTTGAAGATATAATTAAGTGTCGTAACCTAAAAAGTCTAAGCTTGTGTTATGTTAATGTTTTTGAATCAACACTTGATGGCCTAATTTCATTTTGTCCTCATATCATGATGGTATCATTGCAATATTGTATCGGGTTCAGTTCCATTCTTGTTTCATATCCTCCTAACCTTTTGTCTCTTAGTATCTTCTGCTGCCCAACTGAGGAAGTTCATATTGTTGATGCACCAAAAATGTTATCTTTCGAATATTTGAACCAAGATGAATCGAACCCACTTAGTGATGCTGTGATAATACCCTGAATATTGGTAATTGCCAGAATCTCAGAAGGTTAAAATTTATAAAGGCCAAAATTGGTGATATGCTTCTCTTTAAGCTTATACAAAGACTGCCCTTCATCAAGGAATTGAGCTTACGCTACTGTGATCACTTGAAAAGATTAAAAATCTCAAGTTTAACCCTCGAGGTTTGTAACATATTTTATTGCTCGCTTAGTGCAAGTCATTTTTGGTGTGCCCAATTTACTCTCCTTAGTCTGCTCCGATCAATTTAGACTTCCTCCTTTATCTTTCGAACGTGTGTCAAGACAATGTAGGATTTCCATACATTATAACTTTTTATGGACATTTGAGCATTTCATTGACTTAAGAAGATCTCTAATTGAGCTGAATGATCAGGATGTATACTTGACATTGCCTAGCATAGGTTTCAAAATCTGCACTAAAGACTTGAAATTAGCAAGTGGAGTTGATCATCTTCCCACACCTGAAGTTGAGAGTTTGATATTAACTTGTTATGAGTATTCACCTAAGTATTATTCAGCTTATTATGATGACATCTTCAGGATTTGTTGGCCCAAGAGTTTAACTTTAGAGTGTTGCCAAGAAACTAGGAAGTTTCTACGTCAATAATTGTTGAAGAAGAGACAGTGGAGACTTAGCAAATGTACTTGGAAAGAGTATCTATTAATTGCACAGATAGAGTACAAGAAAAAGATAGAAGACGATTGGGTGACTCTTGATAGGAAGATGTTTGCAGCTAACTCTGCTATTATTGAAGAGATTCTGGTCTCCAAATATGGTATTGAAAAATTGGAGGGATACAAGGCCTAAGAATGAGGTTCACAAACTACTCCTTCAAATTGTTCCAATTTGTATTTTCTAGAAAATTTGGAGGAGTTGGACAGCTTGTAAATATGGGGAACAAGGAAAATTTATTACTATAAGAATGGAGGTGCAAATACAATGGACTATTAATGCAGCTCTTTCTATTGCCTTCCTAAAATTAAAAACAACTGGCACTTGGGCTCAACAATGCAAGACCATTGAACAACTCAAACCAGTGGTAGTATGGAGACAGGTATCTTGGCAAAAGCCTGCGGCAGAAAGGTTTAAGGTTAACACATATGGAAGTTTTCTAGGCAAAAATTCAAGAGCAGGCATCAGAGGAGTTGAGGAGTTATCAGGAATGAACTTGGTGATTTCGTTATGGCATTTTCAATTCCTATCCAATGCAAAAACACAATCAAGCGGAGGCACAAGCATCCAAATATGGGGTAGACTGGTGCTTTCAAAATGGAATACGTGCTTTCGATTTGGAATTAGACTCTCTGATTGTGACGAATATGCTGAAAAATAAAGACACCATCAATCTCAAGCTTAGAGAGATAATCAAAGACATCACCTCGACAGTCAGTAGGGCAGAGGTACACTTCACCCATTGCTTTAGAGAAGCAAATCAAGTGGCAGATTCTTTAGCTAAGTTAGCCTCGTCTAGTGGAAACGGTCTACTCTTTTCAACAACTTCCGAAAGAGGTGAAGGGACATTTTTAACTTGACAAATGGCAACTTCCTAGTATTAGAAGAAGATACGACAAAAGTAATTTCTTTATAAGTTGAATTCATAGTTAGCTATGGAAGAGTTGTATAGGCTCTCTCTTCTAACTCTTTTTGAAGACTACATCAGTCATGTTTCTTTTGGAGGTTAAGGTCCATGTCCCCCTCCTTATTGTAATTTTTGCATGTGAATAGACATGGTAGGGGTCGAGCCAACCACACCGACGCACTCGACTGTCGTGTGACTTAGTA
>NW_017670234.1:2087282-2101140 GCF_001879085.1 Nicotiana attenuata
CTACTGTTTGCGGAATAATAAATACAGAAAATAAAGGACACAGAGATTTTTACGTGGAAAACACCTGGCTCAAAAGGTGAAAAAACCACGACCTACTACTCAGTAGGATTTTCCCAAACTTCCACTAAAATCACTGAGCCAAAACAACATTTACAAAAACTCTTTGTAAACCTAAGGATTAACTCTAATCCCGTTGTGGCACACAACCTCAACTGTTGCGACAACTTCAAGTTAGCTATAACTTGAACACTCTAGGTACCTAATATAATTGCTTCTATGAAAGCTGAAAGGTACAATTTTAAACCACCTACTACAATTGAACTAGAATAAAAGATAGACACAATGTAACTGGTTCTTCTATCTCGTTCAAGTAGCTTCAGGAGTGCACACTCAAATCACACATAAATATCTTGCAAAATCGCCTTGCTCTTTTGCTCTCAATTTAGTTTAACTTCTGCTTATGTGCATAGCCTGTAAAAGAGAACAACACTAACATTTAATAGGTTAGTAATCAGAGTTTGATTGGGACTCAAGCGCTGCTCTTCTATCGTGGAAGAGTTCATGATGATCTCAAACTCTAACACTATCTTCATCCTAGATTGTGTTCTCTTCATATAAGGAGACTTTCTCCCCTTATCTAATATGCAACCTTTTCGATCAGATCAGGAGATATTGCTACTTGTTCAGTAGGACTTATCTCCTTCACGTGCATCTCACATGCATAGATTGATCATGAATGTGCTTCACAGATGGACCTGGTCCATGACAGAGTTCTTTTGTCATTCTTCAAAACTTCACCTGTTCTTGGGCCAACAAATTCCCCCTTTTGATGATGACAAACTCTGTGCTTTTTACTGATTTGAAACCTGTAAGAACTCAGCTTAACCATCAATACTAAACATAGAAAATTCACTTATCATCAAGGAACAGGTTAATTAGGTTAGAAATATCACTTATTTCAGAATGTGTAAAGCACAATGCTCTTCCCCCTTCTGACATCATCGAAAAGTTGAATACAAAGTATGATTCCCAGATTTAATAAGTACTCATGGCCACTGGGGCAACTGCAAGTGCAATCATTAGTAATCAAGCAAACATATTTAAACTATCAAGGACATATTAATCGTTGAACAAGAGCAAGACAGCAGTTATCATTGACAGAGATATGTTGCCACGAACAATCCACAAAAAGAAAGAAAAACATCCAAACCATGAGCAAAAACAAAACATAGAAAAATCCCTAATCTGGGTCACTGAGGTACTAAACAAGTTCAGGAGACAAAAGCTAGGAGTCCTAAGGCTTGGAGGAACTTGAGGGTTGGGTTTGAGTTTGGAGAAGATTCAGCATGTTCTGAAGAATTCCATCATTCTTCTCCTTTTCTTTGGCAAGCTCAGTTCTGAGACCATCCCTCTCAGATTCCACTTCAATCACACGAGCCTTGAGCCTAGCTATTTCAACATCCTTGGCTGCACATTCCTGAACCAGAGCCCTAACTTTGCTGTTGATGGGTGTCTTCTGGGATGAACCGGGTTCATTTGGGATGGCATTGACTGGATAGTCACAAGCAAGAAGAGTATTGATGCCAAAGTGTTCCTTGCTCGAGGCCATTTCCCATTTCTTCAGAGGCACATTTAGCCTGTCCAGAACTGTGGTTAGAATAAAGCCATATGGAGTAGCATGAGCCTTGGAGCCATTTATGACCCTGTCTAGCAGCTTGATAATGAAGCAGGCCAGTTGATTTGCTTTCCTCTCCAGGCACTCCATAAGAACTAGATCCATGTAATTAGCAATGTGCCTTCTCTCCTGTCTGGGCAATAGACATTTGTTGACAAATTCAAACAAGACCTTGGGCTCAGGCCTCATTTCACTTTTCTGCACAGCCCTGGCTTCATTCACATCTTCTGAATTACAGAATCTTCTGGTGATTGCAAGAGCAGTAGGGAGGGAGTCCAGGCAGGGCCACCTTTGCCTTGTATAATCATCAAACCCTTCAGAGGGTATGTCCAGGATTTCTCCCAGTTTCTTTGCATCAAACTGCACTTGGACTCCTTTCACCAGGCTACTAACAATGCCTTCCTGAACCGCAGCATTTGCCATAAATTCAATTAGCTCATTTCTGGCTAGCCTACCATCCATCTGAAGGACCATGTCCTTCCATCCCTGAGCAGCTAAAGCATCCACCAATCTCATCATTCCTGGTTCCACCAGGTCTTTCAGCAGTCTACCCTTTAAAATCTTTCTTTTGCCAAACATGGCAAGCTTATCATGTTCCTTCTCAGAATCATTTTCTTCTTCTTCTCCACTCCAGTCATCATCTTCAGAAATTTTTGATTGTTTGTTTTTCACTGCAGATCTTGTCCTCTTGGCTAGTGTAGGTTCAACAACCTCAGACACAGAGGAAGACTTCTTGGAGGAAGTCTTGGGCTTTTTGGGCTTGGGGGTAGGAACCTCCACTGATGTACCCCTTTCTTGATGGACCAGTTCCATCTCCTCTTCCTCAACAGCCTCTGAGGATTCTGCAATCTTTCCCTTTCCTTTATCCATTTTCTTTTTCTTACTTTCAGCTAAAGCCCTTTGTAGCTCAGCTTCACTCTGTTTCACCCTGCTTCTTGTGGCTCTACCCTTTGGCAATGAAGAGGCAGTAGGTGTTGGCGAGAAGCCTTTCTTTTCTTGGAAGGCTTAGGAACATTGGGGGCTTTTGTTGTGGGAGTTCTGCGTTTCTTTGGGTCATAGCTTGCCCCAACCTTTTTCAGCAGGTCTGCTAGGGTTTCTTCAGCAGATGAAACAGGTTCATCTCTCTGTGTGCTCAGATGAACCAACCCCTCAGCAGCTTCCCCAGAACCACTTCCCCTGACTTCATGCCACTCTCTTCTACCCTTTCTTGTGCAACCCCACAGATAGCAAGCACTACTCCTTTCCCACTTCCCCTCTCTTCACCATATGCACACTTCTCTCTCTTTTTCTTTTTCAGAATTCTTTTTACCTCCACTCCTTCGTATCTCAGGCAATTCAACATCCCTAATGGGTCCAACCAGAACAAACCTAGTCTCTAGGTATTCAGTCATAGATGAACCTACCTTAGAAGGAGATTCTTGAGTCTTTTCAGAGTCAGAAGACCCATGTCATTCCCCCTCAGTAGCGGATTGATAGGATTCAGAATCAGAGCTGGAGTCGGAGTTTTGAGCTTGGCTTGCTTTCAACCTCTCATTTAATGCCTTCCTCAGAGCCCCAGACGCTACAATCTTTTGAGCAAGCATTTTCACCCTTCGTAGTCTAGGTTTTGGAGATGCACTGGGTGGAGTAGTTGAGGATGAATTTGAGGGAGATGGTGGTGGAGGAGTTCCAGGATTGTCTTGTGGGTTGGTCATGATCGTTGGTTTCTTGAGAGAATTTGGGAATTAAAGTTTTGGAGAAGAGGGCAAGTGAAGGTGAAAAAGAATTTTTGACGGTTTGGAATTATGAAGATGGCAGGAGAAATGATGTGTATTTAAAGAGAAATACACATTTAATAGGTAACGGCAGCTTTTAGCAGTGGTCAATTAGAGGTCTAATCAACCTGAAATTCCAGATTTTGAATGATCGGTTTATCTTCCCTAGATTTTAGGCAAAATTTTCGATTTAGAGTTCTAGGCAAACGGAACTGGTTCAATGCTAACGGATAGAATTTTCTAGGAATTGAACAATTAGAGAACTTCTGCTCATGATTGAAATATTAATCTTTCTAATTGTGCAGAGTATAGAAAACATACCTTAGCTTTCATATGAACCCATACTGATGAACCAGGTTCTTCAATTAGAAGTCCCTTGAACATGCCTCAAATGCCATAATAGAGGAAATTTTGTAAGAGATCGGTGAGTCATATAAACTCATGTCACAGGAGTATACTAATTAAAGTATGAAGCTGAGTAAGAATTAATCTAGATATTTACACAAGTTCAGAATTCCTAGCCAATTTTTTTTTCATTGTGCATTCTGAGCTGGACCTATTAGGTGATCTTAATCATCCCTAATTCCAACCTGTTCCTCTCAAAGTTTTCTCTACTCAGTGCTTTAGTGAAGATGTCAGCAATTTGTTTATCAGTAGCACAAAATTCTATGGAGATTAATCCTTTCTCATTGTTATCTCTCAAGAAGTGGTGTCTAACATCTATGTGCTTAGTCCTCTTATGATGAACAGGGTTCTTTGTCATACTTATAGCACTAGTGTTATCACAGAATATAGGAATGCAACCAAGTTCAATGCCAAAATCTGCCAGCTGCTGTTTGATCCATAGCAATTGAGCACAACAAGAGGCAGCAGCAACATACTCAGCCTCAGCAGTGGATAAGGCCACTGAATTTTGCTTTTTAGTGGCCCATGATACAAGACATGAACCAAGAAAGTGAGCCATACCTGAGGTGCTTTTCCTATCCACAAGGAAACCTGCATAATCAGCATCAACATATCCTACTAGATTGAAATTACTACCTTTGGGATACCAAAGACACAGATCAGTGGTACCTTTCAAATATCTTAGTATCCTCTTGACAGCAGTCAAGTGAGACTCTTTTGGATTAGCCTGGAAGCGAGCACAAAGCCCTACACTGAAAATGATGTCAGGTCTGCTGGCAGTAAGATACAAGAGTGAACCAATCATACCCCTATACAACTTCTGATCAACTGATGAACCAGGTTCATCAATGTCTAATTTAGTGGCAGTTGCAATGGGGGTGTCTATTTCCTTTGATTCATCCATTTTAAACTTTTTGATCAGCTCTTTTGCATACTTCTACTGATGGATCATGGTTCCATTTGGGCTTTGTTTGATCTGTAAGCCTAAGAAAAAGTTAAGCTCACCCATCATACTCATTTCAAACTCACTCCCCATTAATTTTGCAAAATCCTGACTTAGTTTATCAGTGGTGGCCCCAAAGATTATGTCATCAACATATATTTGTACCACAAGGAGATCCTTACCTTTTTCCCTTAAGAATAGGGTACTGTCAATTTTACCTCTTTTGTAGCCATGTTCAAGCAGAAATTTGGACAGTCGTTCATACCATGCTCTAGGAGCCTGCTTGAGTCCATAGAGAGCCTTGTCTAATTTGTACACATGCTCAGGACATTCCTTGCTCTCAAACCTTGGAGGTTGTTTCACAAACATTTCTTCTTTCAGGTAGCCATTCAGGAAGGCACTTTTGACATCCATCTGATGGAGAGTGAATTCCATGTGTGCTGCAAAGGCTATGAGGAGTCTTATTGCCTCTAGTCTTGCAACTGGAGCAAAAGTCTCATCGTAATCTATACCCTCCTCTTGGCTGTAACCTTGGACCACCAGTCTTGCCTTGTTTCTTGTAACTGTTCCATCTTCATCAAGTTTGTTTCTGAAGACCCATTTTGTGCCAATAACTGATCTGTCCTTGGGTCTTGGAACTAGATGCCAAACTTGACTTCTCTCGAACTGATTGAGTTCATCTTGCATTGCATTCACCCAATATGCATCCTGCAAAGCCTCAACAACATTTTTAGGTTCAATAAGAGATAGGAAGGCATCAAAAGCACACAGATTCTTTAATTGTGATCTGGTTTTGACTCCAGATGTTGGATCAGTGATTATGTTCTCAGTAGGATGAGAAGTTTGATACTTGTGAGGTTTCACAACCAACTGATTTCTGCTAGATGTTTCTCCCATGTTCTGTTGCTGAGGAACAGGATCATGAACAGGTTCTTTTAGGGGATTAGTTTCAATTCCTCTTTGATCAGTTCCCCCTGTCAGGTTGCCCTGGATGGAAGAACCTGTTCCATCACCTGTTCCTTCTTTTGGTGCCACTTTAACTTGTGCTGAGACTTCAGTCAAATCCTTTACCAGTCCAATTGCTTCATCTTCATGTTCCTGTCTCTCAGAAAGAATGTTAGTTTCATCAAACACTACATGCACACTTTCTTCTACACACAAAGTTCTTTTATTGAACACTTTATATGCTTTGCTATGTGAAGAATATCCCAAGAATACTCCCTCATCACTTCTGGGATCAAACTTACCTAGGGAGTCTTTTCCATTATTATGCACAATGCACTTGCATCCAAATGCCCTAAGATGGGATATATTTGGTTTTCTCCCTTTAAGTAACTCATAGGGAGTCTTCTCTACAAGAGGTCTAGTAATGCATCTATTGATAATGTAACATGCAGTGTTTACAGCCTCTGCCCAGAAGCTGTGGGGCAGTTTACTAGAAAGAAGCATAGTCCTAGCCATATCTTCAAGAGTCCTGTTCTTTCTTTCAACTACTCCATTTTGTTGAGGAGTCTTAGGAGCAGAGAAGTTATGATCTATACCATGCTCATCACAGAATTCAGCAAACTTAGCATTTTCAAATTCAGTTCCATGATCAGACCTAATGGATGCAAGTTGATTACCTAGTTATTTCTGAGTTTTTCTAACAAAAGCAGTAAACATGTCAAATGCTTCATCTTTAGATGTTAAAAATAGTACCCAGGTAAATATAGAATAATCATCAACAAGTACCGTCACATATTTCTTTCCACCTCTGCTCAAGGTTCTCATTGGACCACAGAGATCCATATGAACCAGTTCCAACGTCTTGGTTGTGCTTACCATTTTCTTGCTTTTGAAGGATGATCTTACCTGCTTCCCCCTTGCACATGCCTCACAAACTTTGTCTTCCTTGAACTTGATGTTAGGTAACCCTATCACCAAGTCCTTAGAGACTAATTTGTTTAGCTGATTCAGACTAGCATGACCAAGTCTTTTGTGCCACAGGAGGGGATCATTTTCCAACACACTTAGGAAGGTGAGTTGATTTTCTGAAAGAGTAGACAAATCTACAATGTAAATATTGTTAACTCTTTTTCCCTGCAAAACAATCTTGTCAGTGGTAAGGTTAATCACAAAGCATTTGGTAAAGGTGAATGCTACAAGGTTACCTCTGTCACACAGTTGTGACACACTGATCAGGCTGTATTTCAAGCCATCTATCAAGTAGGCATTCTCAATGGAGTGTGAGTCTGTCTTACCTACCTTTCCAACCCAATAATCTCACCTTTCTTCCCATTACCAAAGGAGACATTACCTCCCTTTAAGTCCTCAAGTGAAAGGAACTGGTTCTTACTTCCAGTCATATGTTTTGAGCAGCCACTATCCATGTACCATATTTGGCTACTTCCCTTCACTTGGACCTGTAAAAAGAAATCAAGGGTTAGTCTTAGGAACCCAAACTAGTTTGGGTCCCTTTCTATAGGCAAAGGGGTAAATCAAATTCCTTTTAGCCCACCCAGGCAGCCTATTTTTCTTTTGAACAAAAGCTTTGTTCTTTTGACTGGCCTTTTCTTTTGCATTACATTCATTTTTGTAATGGCTAGTCTTCCCACAGTGTGTGCAGATTTTGTTCTCAGGAAAAGTGAGGTACTTGCTTTTAGGGTCCCACTTAGGTGCTTGAGTCCCATAGCTAAGTCCTCTTTTTTTGCTACTATGATGTTCTTGTAGATAGGAAAGTACATCAAAAGCCTTGTTCCATTTGCAAGTTCTGTCTAGTTCATGTTTTACCTTCCCTAGATCTTCTTTTAAGACTCTTATCTGCTCATCCTTCCTGTACAACTCATCCTTCATTTTTCCTAAGTTTTCTTCTAGGGTGAGATGAGTGTGATCAGCTTTCTTCTTACCTGTTCCTAGTTTCAGTTTTAAGTTCTCAGACCTAAGTTCTAGGACACTGGTGTCAAGTTCAAGAACCTGGTTCTTCAACTCAGTATTTTTACTATCACTCTCATTAGCCCTAGATTCTAGATTTTTGCACTTGGCTTTTAGGATCACACATTCCCTAGACAGATCTTCCTTCTCATTGTTAATTATCTCAGACTCATCAATGAAGTCTAGCAATAGCTCAGACAATCTTTCTTTAGACAGGAATTTAATCTTGTCTTTGAGATGAATGACACTTACCTCTTGTTCATCATCTGATTCTCCGATGGCCATAAGTGCTTGTTCATCTCCAGCTTCATCTTCTGAGTCCTCATCTGATGTTTCTCCCTAAGCAGCAACCATAGCCTTTGTTGATCCTTTGTTCCTTTTGGTTTGAACCTGTTCCTTCGTTCAGCCCTTTCCTTCTTCCACTCAATTTCCCATTGAGGAAAGTTCTTGATCATGTGATCAGTCTTACCACATTTGTAGCAACCCTCGTTGGTCTGTTTCTTAGGAACCCTTGGTTTGTTGAAGGTTGTACCTCTTGAAGAACCCTTTTCTCTCATCAGGTACTTTTTGAAATCTCTTGTGACCATGACCATTTCATCATCCTCCAGATCTGAACCTTCAGCTATTCTGAGAGCCAGACTTCTTTCCTTCTTGGGTGCATCCATTTTCATGGTTTTCCTTCTTAGTTCATAGGCAGTGAGGTTTCCAATCAGTTCATCCAGCTTGAGGGTAGCAATTTCTTTGATTCCTGAATAGCAGTGATTTTGCTTTCCCAAGTCACTGGTAAGACTCTTGTCAAGATTTTCTCAACCTTGTCTTCTTCAAGGATAATTCTCCCAAGAGATTTAAGTTCATTTGTTAGTTGTGAACCTTGTGTACATCTCCCGGATAGATTCTCCTTCCTTCATACTGAAATTCTCATATTGAGAATATAGTAATGTCCCTCTTGATCTCTTTACTTGAGGAGTTCCTTCATGAGCCACTTGTAAAGTGTCCCATATTTCCTTTGCAGTAGTACAGCTTTGAATCCTGCTGTACTCGGCTGGACCCAGTCCACACACAAGCCATTTCTTGGCCTTGGCATTCTTCTCCTATTTCTTCAGATCTTCAGCAGTGCAGTCAGCTCTTGTCTTTGGCACATCCACACCTTCAGCATTCTTCTTTTTAGTTGCTAAAGGACCATCAATGACTATGTCCCAGAGTTCATAGTCTTCTCCTATGATATGATCTCTCATCCTGTTCTTCCACCAAGAATCGTACTGACCATTAAAGAGTGGAGGCCTAGCAGTGGATTTCCCTTCCCGGTTTCCAGGTGGTGCACTTATTTTGATATTTTCCTAAGGTGTTAGCTCTTCAAGGATAACCTGCTCTGATACCAATTGAAGTTTTAAGCGTCAATACCACACAAGAGGAGGGGGGTGATTTGTGTGGTACCCAATTTTTGCTTAAGTTGTTTATGGAAGGACCTGGTTCTTCTAGGTGTTCCAACTACTACTGTTTGCGGAATAATAAATACAGAAAATAAAGGACATAGAGATTTTTACGTGGAAAACACCTGGCTCAAAAGGTGAAAAAACCACGACCTACTACTCGGTAGGATTTTCCCAAACTTCCACTAAAATCACTGAGCCAAAACAGCATTTACAAAAACTCTTTGTAAACCTAAGGATTAACTCTAATCCTGTTGTGGCACTCAGCCTCAACTGTTGCGACAACTTCAAGTTAGCTATAACTTGAACACTCTAGGTACCTAATACAATTGCTTCTATGAAAGCTGAAAGGTACAATTTTAAACCACCTACTACAATTGAACTAGAATAAAAGATAGACACAATGTAACTGGTTCTTCTATCTCGTTCAAGTAGCTTCAGGAGTGCACACTCAAATCACACATAAATTTCTTGCAAAATTGCCTTGCTCTTTTGCTCTCAACTTAGTTTAACTTCTGCGTATGTGCATAGCCTGTAAAAGAGAAAAACACTAATATTTAATAGGTTAGTAATCAGAGTTTGATTGGGACTCAATTGCTGCTCTTCTATCGTGGAAGAGTTCATGATGATCTCAAACTCTAACACTATCTTCATCCTAGATTGTGTTCTCTTCATATAAGGAGACTTTCTCCCCTTATCTAATATGCAACCTTTTCGATCAGATCAGGAGATATTGCTGCTTGTTCAGTAGGACTTATCTCCTTCACGTGCATTTCACATGCATAGATTAATCATGACTGTGCTTCACAAGATGGACCTGGTCCATGACTGAGTTCTTTTGTCATTCTTCAAAACTTCACCTGTTCTTGGGCCAACAATTCTGATATGTATGTGTTGGGACAATCAGTTTTGAGTAGCTTAATGATTCATCTTTCATGTGTTGGTTCCATCTGGAAGTCTAAGGATGACTGTATGATGTTATTGGCCTGTCTTTTGGATGTGATGGTGAAGGTTTGCTGAATAGCATGTTGGCCATGATGTCTTTTCTTATTTTCAAATTTTGAAGTTAATTCTATGCATTTGCAAGGTTTGTTTAATGATCAATTCTCGAGTCATGTTCAGATTGTTTCTTCTGGATTGTAATTATGGTCGAAATGCCTACATGATTGATCTTAACGCATTAGTTCTTGGATTAGGCTAGTTTAGATTATTATATGAATTACTCATGACGTATTAATAAATAGAAAGGCTGCAGAATAAAGTGTTTCAATATTTTGTGGTTTTTTCTTTTAAATTTGTGTGAAAGACTGTCTCAGTAGATTATAATGCTAGAATGGCATTCCTTAAAAACGGCCAAGCCTGTTCAATGGCCCAAATGAGGCTGCCTGGTCCAAACCAGGCTCGTGTGCCTCAGGCCTCCCTTTGTTTCATTTTCTGGATTCGCTCCCAAAGACCAGGTCTGTCCCCCTTTTTTTTTGTTGTTCTCATCAATCATGGTCCTTTAATTTTAAAGGCCTGAAGGACTTGTCCGCTGGCCCATTTCTTTTTTTTTTAAACCAATTTCCCAATGTGTTATTTCAAGCATTAAACTTTCCTACCCCTAATAGTTATATATTAAGTTCAAACCACTTGTAGGTAAGAACATCCTTAGGCCCAATTAAGTATACTTCTTAAAAATGGACTGAGGTGTGCCATCCGTAATTAGATTCCCCCATGGCTCTCACAAAATATTATAACTTAGATATTAAAATAAATATTCATAGTTTGCTTTAGGCACGTTAATATATCATCGGGATTGTGTACACGTTCGCGTGACGTAATTACGATTCTAAAACAAAATCGGAGTATGCGTTCCCGCAACTTCGACCAAACTTTCTTAGTAATAATAAAGCATTACTAATTGTGGACACGTACGCGTGACATGATTTTTGACGCGCCAAACAAATGGGTACACATACGCGTGACCTGTTTCAAGATAATTTCTTAATTAAAATAGGCAAATGCACATAGGTTCTAAAATAAGTAATTAAGCAATTTGATTAAGCCAAGTATAATCAAAGCGACCGTGCTAGAACCATGGAACCCGGGAATGCCTAACACCTTCTCCCGGGTTAACAGGATTCCTTACCCGAATTTCTGTGTTTCGCAGATATTAAAACAGAGTCAAATCTCCTCGATGCGGATTCTAAACCGGTGACTTAGGACACCATTAACTATCCCAAGTGGTGACCCTGATCTTAAATAATAATCCCGTTTCGATTATCACTTAAATTGGAAAAACTCCCTTAATACCCCTTCCGAGGATGTGAAAAAGGAGGTGTGACAATGCTCCACCGGTGTGGTAGCCAGTGTGTATTGTAATTTTATTGACGGAATTGATATAGTGAGATGTTCCAGCTGGTTTGATGTAATGCCCTATTTGTGATTTAGAGTTGAGGGAGAGACCCTCGTGATTTTATGTGATTTTATGTGTTCGAACCGGGCTGTGTACCACGATGGAAGTTATATCAGGAAGGGATCCTTGTGAACTGTTCATATGCTTTAATTATTTCCTTGTTATATTGTTTTGTAGGTTAGTACTGATAGAGAGTTTCGCTTGTCGGGCTTGTTTGATATTTCTCTTATGTGTTTCTCTTTACATATTCAGTCATTTTCGTTTTGTGTTTCTTAAATTTTATCTTGCGGGGTGTGTGCCCGGTGGTGTTAGTTATGACTTGTTTATTCGGGTGCTTAGTTACGAGGTTTTTGTGGTTCTTGTATCATCGTCAATGTTGTGGAGGTTTGAAATAGAGTTCTAACGGATATGAGGCTTATGGCCGGTGCTGGATTTGATTCGGCAGGTATTGTCAATCAGAAGTGTTATTGTGGGCCTATGTGTGATGTGTCATATTGTGTGGTTGTACTCTATAGGCATAGGCATGAGTTGATGCAGCTGGTTGAGACTGATACCGGATGTGGATTTAGAATCGGGTCTTTTGGAAATGAATGGAAGGTGAAAATTTTGGCTCTAAGGCTTATTGGTATTGATAGAAAGGCTAAATTGAAGTTGAGATGGTGTCGTCAGGCTTATGTGGATTGGGGTGACGTGGGATCACCCGCGGGTGTATGTTGGAAGTGTGCATTCAGTGATTTGAGGACTTTGAGGCGAATCTTGGCACGTTCGAGGACGAACGTTTGTTTAAGAGGGGGAGGATGTAACTACCCAGCCGGCTGTTTTGAGAATTAAGCTCCGTGCGCGGCGTAAGTTCTTGAACAACTTCATATTATGTGTATCGACTTGCATTCATGGTTGAATTCAGTTAACGGATGATTCAGAGTCGAATTGGGAGGAGGAATCTAGTTTTGGAAGCTTAAGCGGTGAGAATTTGATCGGAATTTGATTTTTGTGTAAACGGCTTCGGAATGAGTTTTGGATGATCTCAAAAGCTTCGTATGATGATTTTGGACTTATGTGTGCGTCCGGATTCGGATTTGGAGGTCCATAGGGTAATTTGAGGCATTTCGGCGAAAGTTGGAAAAGTTGAAGTTTGGAAAATGGAGAAGTTTGACCCATAGTTGACTTTTATGATATTGGGGTCAGAATGCGATTCCGAGAGTTGGAACAGCTCCGTCTTGTCATTGGGACTTGCCTGCAAAATTTGGCGCCATTCCGGGTTGATTTGATAGGTTTCGGCACGAGTTCTAGAAGTTGGAAGATTTGGAAGTTCATAAGCTCGATTCATGGCGCAATTTGCATTCCCGGCGTTGTTTGATGTGATTTGAGACCTCAAGCGAGTCCGTGTTAGGTTATAAACTTGTTTGCATGCTTAGACGGGGCCTCAGGGGGCCTCGGGTGTGTTTCGGACGAGTTTCAGATGTTTTCTAGGAGCATAAATTGAAACATTCTGGGGCTGCATAGTTTTGAACAGGTCTGGTTCTGGTGTTTTCGCACTTGCGACATGGAGCACAGGTGTGGCTCCACTTTTGCGTAAGCCTGGCCGCTTCTGCGGTCATGAAGGCCTGGGAGCTTGCTCGCTTCTGCGGAGGCTGGTGTGAGCACGTGATTTTTGCCCTATGTGAATTACTCCCAGAAACTCAAACAAAATGTTTTCTTTCATTATTTTACAATTTTGTGGATTTTTGTTAATTGTTTGCAGTTGTTTGTGCACATTTATTATTGCTTAATTCATGAAAAATACAAAAATACTTGGCATTTCCGTGTAGGATTTAATTTCATATTTTAGGATTAATTAGTGATTAATATTACAAACAAATAAAGAAATAACAAAAATGGTACTTTTTGCACTCATATGTTTAATTGTCTTAGTTTGCATTTAAATTAGGAATTAATGATTTGGAAATTAAGTAGTATAATTTTAGAGTCAGTTTGGGGTTTTATTGTTAATTTTGCATTTAACAAAATACCAGAAAATAAATAAAAGAAATTAAAAATAAAAGGAGAGGAAATTAAAGGAAATAGGGTGGTCTTCATGGATTGCCCGAATTTGGGCCAAAATTGAGCCCAAAGCCCCAAACCCACTTCAGAACACACCCATTTTCCCAGGCCCAAACGCCCCAATATCCGGACAAGCCCCCCCCCCCCCCTTAATAAAACGATGCCGTTTGGCGTCAAAATAATCCAGGCCATTCATCTTCCTTGATCCAACGGTTAGAATTCCTCCCCCCATTTTACATAAAAGTGTCTTTAAACCCTAGAGACAATATGTCTCTTCCTCGTACCCCCCCCCCCCAGTAACGCCGT
>NW_017670234.1:2101160-2114519 GCF_001879085.1 Nicotiana attenuata
CCCCCCCCAGTAACGCCGTCGTCTCCGTCGTCTCCGTCACTCTCCGCCGGCCGGAAATCGTCTCCGCCGGCGGCGCTCACCCAATGACCTCCAAAATATTACCACGGCTTCTCCTCTTCTTCCCCTTTTCAAATACAAACCCCTCTCCCCTCAAATCCTACCCAATCCCCTCAAATCTACAAAACCCTAGGCGCCGCCACCACCGTGCACGGCGGCGCCGGCTCCGTTCACCACCAAAATTACACCACAGAGCCTCCTCACCCTCCTCTCTTCAAATCCTTAAACCTTTTTCCCAAATCCCCGTCAAAGTCTTTGTATTTCAAATCAAAGATTACCTCAAAATCCTAGTTCACCCAATCGGCCTCAAATTCATACCACATGGTCTCCTCCTTCCTCTTATGGTGAATCCAGTGTCAATGGTGCTCGAATCTCGCCGGAGTTGGTTGATTTTTGAGGTGATAAGCCGGCAGAATCCCACGAGCCCTAAATTTAGGGTTTGAAGAACCCTAATTCGAGTAGGCATTCAGGCTGGTCCAATCAGTAAGTTTTATTCGTAATTTTGTTATTTCTTCGTCTCGTGAGTGTTTGATTCGATTGTGTTCTTGGTGACAATTAGTCTCGCGTTAATTGCTGTTTTGATTATTAGTTTAGTTTAATCCTGATATGATTTTGCTTTACTTTTGAACATTTAAATGTCAGTTAATTAGCTCAAGTGATTAATTGTTAGTGTAATTGGATTTTCTGTTATTTTCGATTCAGTTTTGGTGTGTTTGCTTTTCTTCTGATAGTAATAGTGTGTTCGTCTGGTTGTGATATGTGTTTTGTTGAATTCAGTTTGTTCCTGCTAGTATAGATTTAATTCTGTTTTTAGGTAGCCTTTTTTAATCAATATTTGAATAACAGAGTTGTTAGGATTGTCAGTTTGATCAATGTTTGGAATAACTGAAGTTTAGCTTAATCAAGTAATCTGATTGTTAGTATAGTGGTTGGATATGGCTGATTAACCATGGTTGCTAACCATGGTAAGGGGGTTGGGTCAGTTAATTGAAGATGGTAATTTCGGGGAATTCAGGGGTAGTTTAGATACTTAGAATTGTATAAGAACATGATAGATGAAACTGGAATCCACTAGGACCTTCTAGAATGGGTTTTAAGTTTGAAATTCAGAAAATAGGTGGTATAACTTGAGACACAAGTCAGTAAATAAAGGACTGAATGAATAACAACTGAAAAATAAAGAGGGACTGAAAAGAAACTAGAAAATTAAGGGTTGCCCTCCCTTATGCCTATAAAAGGCAGTCCTCTTTGCCTTAAGTCAGAAGTTTTTTGAGCTCTAAATCCCCCCCCCCCCCAAAAAAAAATATCTTCAAGTTCCACATATCTGAAATTCAAATTCAGATCCAAACTCCTCTTAGATATTAGCTTTCTTGAAAGAAAAAACAAACAAAAAACAATAGAAAAAAAAAAACCAAAAACTCAAGAAAAAAGTTACTGTTTCATTGCTTATTCTTAGATCACTTTCATTTTTTTCGAATCTGAGTAGTTTGAGCTAGCTGGTGGTTCAGTGGTTGTTTGTAGTTGATTTCTGGGTTCACTTTAGATAAGTTGATGCTGTTTGGGATTGATTTAAACATTTCCTGGTTGCTGATCCTATTTCTGGAGCATTTCGAGTCCATCTGAGTGCATTTCAAGTGATTTGTAGTTGATTGCTTGGGTCTGCTTGGTTTCAAACTTTTCTGGACTGTTGAACTAACTTTCTGGGCTGTCGTTTGAGTTCTGCTTATTACTGCTGCTGATTTCATCCTCTCCTCTGTTTTGTTATTCGAATTCCAGGTACACAGCTTTGACCTTGATGATTGTAAACTGAAGAATGAATCAATATGATGACTGAAGCATGAGATTTTATTTAGCTCAATTTCTGACCTATGTACTCAACGTTTAAGTTCATTGATGTTGTTTAAATGTTTTGCTTGTTTGTACTTAATAGACTGAAAATTATTTGTATTAGCCGGACTGTTGAACTCTGGGTTTGAATTCATTTCCTCTAAACCTGTAGCTTCAATGAAATGTAGTTGGACTCCTGTAGTAGTTGTAGCTTAGAGTTTGAATATACGAACTCCTACGTATGTTAAGTCCTGGCGTAGTACGCAGCCTTTAGTAATAACCTCAATAATTTGGTCCTAGAGTCACGAATTCCCTGAGTGAATAATGTTAGTTTGAACCAATTTTAAAATCGTTGCTTTGCTCTGAATTGGAACTGTTAACCTGTTCATACGTAGTGTTAAAGGAAGTCATCTAATCAAGCTGCTGTTGTTAAGGTCGATCCATGCTGCTGTTTTAATTTTCACCATTAGCAATGCTTAGGAACACACAAATAAATAGAGGAATAAGATAATTTGAGCATGGAATTGAAATTCAAATGGCCAATGTCTAATTAATTTGGGTAAGTGCATAACTGATTTCCTTTTGTTACAAGTATTGAACCCATTCAGACGGATTTGGATATAATTTTAGTAGGCATTTGGATTCGACTGAATTGAGGCCTCATCTGGTCCAGTGATTGGCCACTTCAGGCGGTTTGGGCCTCAATGTTCTAACGGATAGCCAGGCCTATGATTGGCATGCATTCATGCGTACCTGGTAATGATTTCTTCATATGGGCTGTGTTCAAGGCCCAAAATGATTCAAGATTTGAATTCATGTGAGTTCATGGATCTAAGCACAATAATTTTTAAACATTGATAAATTAGGTTTTTTCTTTTATTGATTAGAGACAAATTAAATAGAAAATTATAGATTGCTTTAGGATTGGCTTTTAAATAAAAATGAGACGAGCCTCGCCAAACGAAACGCATAACTTGCGGGGCCTCTTTAAATGTTCATGTTAAAATACCTAGACTTCGGGATGGGCCGTTTAGCGAATTTCACGGCCTTCCCCAAAGATAATAACGCGTTAGTCTCTTTAGGCATGTATTTTAATAATTTACCTTCCTAAACTCGGATGCGCATTTATGTGACCCAAATCCAAATCTCAACGAAGTCGAAATGTGTCAACAACCACGGGTGCATTTATGTGACGTGGTTCGAGACACGTTTTCACGACGTTGTAACTCTCGTTAAAACTAATAATAAAAGCGGTTTAAGGTTAAAAAGCACATAAGCTAAAACATATTTTGAAATCAGATAAATCCAAATATAACATTTGAGCGACCGTGCTAGAACCACGGAACCCAGGAATGCCTAACACCTTCTCCCGGGTTAACAGAATTCCTTACTCAGATTTCTGGTTCGCGGACTGTTTACAGAGTCATATTTTCCTCGGTTCGGGATTCAACCGGTGACTTGGGACACCATTAATCTCCCAAGTGACGACTCTGAATATTAATAATAAATCCCTTTCCGATTGTCCTTTAAGTGAAAAAACTCTTTTACGCCCTTGCGGGTGTAGCGAAAAAAGAGGTGTGACAGCTCTGGCGACTCTGCTGGGGATACAAACCCAGAACTTTGGTTCAGGGTTTAAGAATTCGAGCTTAGAATAATTGTTATGTTTGGCTTTATCTAATTTTCCTACATGTTTCCTGCTAAATGTGCTAAAATGCTTTACCGCTTTGATATTATCTGAATTTTATATAAACTGTGCCGAAACCCTTCTCTTCTCACCTCCGGGGAAGTGCTTACTGGTTGAGACTCCCTATTCTGTTAGTGTCATACCCTAAAATAAGAAAGAGGCTCGGACAAGTTACTAAGCCGGACGATCTCGGGGTCCCCGGTACGTAGCCCCCTCCTCGACTCGAGTTGTCCGCTCGGGTACACAGTCTAGAACATATACCCAGGTTTTGAACCTAGAATAACTTGACCTCATGCTGGATCCCTAGTAGGAACGCTTACTTGCATCACGTGCATATGACTTAGGGGACTCAACACAGGGGTTGGGTCCGTCTAGGACAGATGTACCCGGAATAATTGACCATCCTGATGCATCTTACTTGTGCATTTATCTATTTTGGACTTGCATGCTGACCGGCTTTGAATATCTGGAAAAATTGAAAAAACAAAAAGGGAAAAAGAGAAAATAGTAGTGTAGAGAGTTAATTACCTACATTAGAAAAACCAATGTCCAAGTAGTGCCGAAATTCTGCCGGATTTTTGAGAAAAATGAAAGAAACAAGAAAAGTATTTTTTTTAGTTTGTTTTGTTTGCCAATGGAAAAGAAAAACAAAAAGAGTTTTATTTTCAAATTAGTTTGTCTTGCTTTCAGAAATAGTGTATCTGCCAACAAAAAAAAACGAGTTTTGTTTTCGAAAATAGTTAGTTTTATTTGACCGAACTACGCTGGTTTGATTCTCACCGGATGTGAGATACGTAGGCAACCCTCATCGGGTCCAACCACCCTTTTTTAAAAAATAGCCAAAAATACCAAGACTTTAACTTTTTGTCAAAATAAGTCGGGTGCCGCCATTCTTGTTTAAAATAAGCCGAATGTCCCCAAAAGGGCGCTGGAAGGCTGTTTTTGCAAGAACAGCCACCCCGAGTCATTTTAAAATGGTTTGCGGGCACAGCGTTAAAATCTCCCTCCCGGAAGTGCTGAGAGGCCGTATTTGTAAAACCAAGTCTTTGCTTTCTTAAATAAAATTTTTTGAAAAATAGCCACTTTTCTTTCAAGTTACAATAAGTCAGCTTCTTTTAGTCACATTTTCCCTTAAAACTCCTTGTCCAAGTTGACATTGAAACCTTCTCAGTCTTGCGCAGGCTCGTGGCGATGCCGAATGGTGCCCCGCGGGCCCCAGGATTTGAAGCTTTGATGTTTTCTAAGTTAATCGAGTCTGTATTTTTGCTTTTGAGTCTGGTTTTTGTAATTTCCTTTTTCCAAGAAAAGAAAAGCAAATAGTCTAGTAGCTTTGTAATCGCAATTGTTATAATGAAAATTGAAAATCCCAAAAAAAAATTTTCTTACTTTTTGCATTTATTTGCAAGAACTACGCTCGGTCTGATTCACGCGGGGTCGTGATACGTAGGCAATCTCCATAGGATTCGACCGTAACTAAATGAAAAAAAGGAAAAACAAGAAAAGAATGAAAGGAAAGAGGTGAAAAACAAGAAAGGAAAGAAAAACAAAAGAGGGAAAAAGAAAAACAAAAAGAAAATAAGAAACCAAACAAAAGCAAACAAGAGAAAATAAAAAGGGAGCAAAGGAAAGAAAAGCGCGGAAAAACAGTTTTGAGGAAAGGAGCGAATAGGAACAAGGAAAAACCAAGGCAAAAGAAAAAGAAGGAAAAGAAAAGAGGGAAAAATAAGAGAGAAAAGCAAAAGAAAAGAGGGAAAGGCAAGAAACAAACAATGGAAAACACGAGGGAAGAATGAGAGGAAAGGCATGGCAAATAAAGAAAAATGAAAGCCGGGATGACGCATGCAACCAAGCGAAGTCATAATAGAAATGGTTAACTGCTTAGGTGCATTCATTCCCCAAATGTGCGGTNGTGTACCCGGAATAATGGACCATCCTGATGCATCCTACTTGTGCATTTATCTGTTTTGGACTCGCATGCTGACCGGCTTTGAATATCTGGAAAAATTGAAAAACAAAAAGAGGAAAAGAGAAAATAGCAATGTAGAGAGTTAATTACCCATATTAGAAAAACCAATGTCCAAGTAGTGCCGAAATCCTGCCGGATTTTTGAGAAAAATGAAAGAAAAAAGCAAAGTTTTTTTTACAGTTTGTTTTGTTGGCCAATGGAAAAGAAAAACAAAAAGAGTTTTATTTTCAAATTAGTTTGTTTTATTTGCCATTGAAAAAGAAAATACAAAAAGAGTATTGTTTTCCGAAATAGTGTATTTGTCAATGAAGAAGATTCTTGTTTCCAAAAATAGTTAGTTTTATTTGCCCGAACTACGCAGGTTTGATTCTCACCGGATGTGAGATACGTAGGCAACCCTCATCGGGTCCAACCTCCCCTTTGCAAAAATAGCCAAAAATGCCAAAATTTTTAATTTCATCATGAATAAGTCGGATGACGCCATTCTTGTCAAAAATAAGCCAAATGTCCCCAAAAGGGCGCCGGAAGGCTGTTTTTGCAAGAACAGCCACCCTGAGTCATTTTAAAACGGTTTGCGGGCACAGCCTTAAAATCTCCCTTTCGGAAGTGCTGAAAGGACGTATTTGCAAAACCGAGTCTTTGTTTTCTCAAAATAAATATTTTTGAAAAATAGCCACTTTTCTTTTTTTAAGTCAAAATAAGTCATTACATGGCCAGCTTTCTTTAAATAGCCTACAATTGACATTGAAACTTTCTCAGTCTTGCGCAGGCCCGTGGCGATGCCGAGTGATGCCTCGCGGGCCCCAGGGTTTGAAGCTTTGATGTATTACTAGTTAATCGAGTCTGTATTTTTGTTTTTGAGTCTGTTTTTGTAACTCCCCTTTTTGAGAAAAAGATAAACAAATAGTCTGGTAGCTTTGTAATCGCAGTTGTTATTAATGAAAAATTGAGAAAAATTCCCCAAAATTGTTTCATTTGTTTCGCATTCAATTTGCAAGAACTACGCTTGGTCTGATTCATGCGGGGTCATGATACGTAGGCAATCTCCATAGGATTCGACCGTAACTAAATGAAAAAAAAAGGGAAAAACAAGAAAAGAATGAAAGGAAATAGGTGAAAACAAGAGAGGAAACAAAAGAGGGAAAAACAAAAACAAAAAGAAAATAAGAAACCAAACGAAAGAAATAAAAAGGGCAAATAAGAGAAAATAAAAAGAGAGCAAGAGAAAGGGAAAGAAAAGAGTGGAAAAACAATTTTGACGAAAGGAGAGAATAGGAACAAAGAAAAAAAAAAGAAAAACCGAGGCAAAGGAAAAGAAGGAAAAGAAAGGAGAGGAAAATGAGAGTAAAGCAAAGAAAAAAGGGAAAGGCAAGAAACAAACAATGGAAAACACGAGGGAAGAATGAGAGGAAAGGCATGGCAAAGAAAGAAAAATAAAAGCCGGGATGACGCATGCAGCCAAGCAAATGCATAATAGAAATCGTTAACTGCTTAGGTGCATTCATTCCCCAAATGTGCGGTTATCTATCTGTTAACCCTCTAACTGCTAACAAAGCCGTTGATGATGAGTCCAGGCAGGTGGTTTAGTTGGTTGGCATCCTATCAACCCGTTCCTACAACACCCGGTCAAAAAACAAACTGAACATGACAGGCCAAGAATCAGATACCAGTATCATGGACCCGTCAAAAGAGGTAGACGTGGTGGATGTCAAAGCGATGAGGGAAGAGATGTATAAGTTGAGGCAGCAGATGGCCGAGATGCATCAGGCCTGGGCTAAGGGTCAGCCGACGCCAGTTTATCCCGCCAATCCAGCATATATCCCACCTTTGGTTCAGTCCCAGGAGCCTCCTACTGTGAATTCCTCGCCAACTTTCCCTTTCTACCAACAGAGTTATGGCACCACCTTCTATCCTCCCCAAGCTCCACCACCCAAACAAAACATTCCTCCACCAATCACCCCTGTCTTTGTGGCGCCTCCACCTGCCACATTGAAAAGATCTTTCAGTGAGCCATTGTTTCAAACTCACGACAGCCAGTGTCACACCCCTTTTCTACTCCCCGAAAAATATGTATGTGTATGGATATTATGGTGGGTTAAAGAGTTTTTCCAATTGAAGTGACAAATTTGAGTAGGGATTATTTTATTTATAGAGTCGCCACTTGGAATTGGTTTTCGGTGTTCCAAGTCACCTTTTATTTGAATCCCTAGTCAAAGAAAAGTTTGACTCTATTTTTATCGGTCCGCGAAAACAAAGTTCGGGCAAGGAATTCTGTTGACCGGGGAGAAGGTATTAGGCATTCCCCGAGTCCCGTGGTTCTAGCACGGTCGCTTTATTGACTTAAAACTTGGCTTGAGCTAATTTTGGACAAACTGTGATTTATATGTAGTTTCATGTTTTACCTATCCGCTTTTAATTATTAAAGTTGTTAAAAAAAAAAGTATGATATAAATAGTATAAAATTGTCCTAACCACGCTACGAAAGCGAATATGCGACCAAAACGAATTTTATTAATTTTGTCGTAACAGCGCTACGCAAGCGAATCCGCAGTTATGACAAAGGATTATTAGCACGCTATTATTTTCAGAAAAAATTACTGTATTTGTGCTTTTGAGAAAATTATTTATTAAAAGGTTACTATCGCTATTAAAAAGTTACTATCGTCGCTACGCGNTTTTCACTTTGTCGTAATAGCTTGTTTAGTGCTGTCTAGGTTTGTCTGTTTGTTCTGTTGTTTAAACCCTTTCACCGTCAGTATAATGCAATCTCCTGTTTCCTGCCATTTTGTTTACAATTCTTTTCATGCTGGTTCTGGTGACATGACATGCACTCATAATTCTCAGCCTGGTTTTAAAAGTCAGTTTAGTAATGAAGCAATGAAACAATGTTGAAGATGTAAGGACATTCGAGGGCAGTACGTAAGGGCATTTTGAGACGACTTCGAGCCCAAATTGTGTAAAACTGGGGCAGAAGAAAGATAAAGAAATACTGTTGAAATGCATCATGCCACATCGGTTTGAAGCCAAAAGCAATTTTGCCCCAAGTTTACAGGGACCGCTCGTGGTACCGAGATTGTTGTCCAATGGTGCTGGGTAATTGACAAATGTAGAAGGCAAGTGTGTGGGTATGGTTATTAATTCTGGCGCAATGAAAAGATGTTACGTATGTTTTCCTCATGTTTGTTTAATTGTGTAGTTTGTACTTGGCATGTTTTGGAGACTGGAATGACGAAGGCATTTTGTTCTGCTATCCAAACACTTTATCCTTTGTTACCCCTTTGAGCCTCGGTTATTTTCTTGCATACCCCTCTTTCGGAATCAATAATAAAACTCGTAAGCCAAGCGGGGAAAGTAAGTGGAGAAATAAGAGAAAAGTAGTGAATAAGAAAAAGAAGAGAAAAGAAAAGAAAAGAAAAGAAAAAAGAAGAGAAAAGAAAAGAAAAAGAAAAAAGAAGAGAAATGAAAAAGAAAAGAAAAGAAAAGAGAAGGAAAAGAAAGGAAATGAAAAGAAAGAAAAGAAAAGTGGAAGAAAAGGAAAGATCGCAACAACGAAGTAATTCTATGACCTGAACTACGTTTGACTTGATTCCGAAAGGATACGTAGGCAGCCTCTCTCTGAGGTTCAGTCACACCGAAATAAAAGTCCAAAGTCCCGAAGGAGGAAACTGGGGCAGAAGTTGTGGTTGTTGCAAGAGATTTGATTCTGAAAGTTGTAATTTTGAACCCATGTTGAATTGTTTTGAGCCTTGATACCCTTTCTTTCTAATCCTATCCAAAAGCCCACATTACGGTCCAAAGGAAGACCTTCTGATCAATCTTCGAGAGATGCCAAGTCAAGCGAGCAGAGGTGAATCATACCAAGGGCAATACTCTGGTCCAAACGAAGGAAATTAAGAATGAGGGAGTCTCGTTGATGAGAACCCTCACGGGTATCCCAAGGCGATGAAAGTTGTGAGAAATCAAAAATGAGAGAGTCTTATTGGTGAAAACCTTCACGGGCACCATAAGGCGATGGTGAATTGAGAAAAAAGACCAAAATGAGAGAGGCTTGATGGTGAAAACCTACGGGCACCACAAGTCGAAAAAGGATTGTGATTCAAATCGGATAAGCGGAGCATTGAAGCCCAGTTTCACGGTGAAAAGGTACAACAAGAGCTGAACATCAGATTTGCTTAACAGAATAGGCTGCAGGCACATGTCAAGGTCATCAGAGTCGGTGTCCACATCCGTAGGCTTCTACGTTGTAGTTTTCTTTCCATTATGCTTTACTCTATTCCTTTTGTCTTATTTACTCCCTCTTCCTGAGTCTGTTTGGTCATAACAAGTGAGAAATGACTTCAAAATCTGCCACCAGCTTTCCAATTGCACAAAACGGGATCTGGTTAGCACATTAAAGCGTCATAAGTTAGGAAAGAACAGCAAGCGCACTGAGTTGGTAACAATCAACATGCTTTGGGGATTCGTGTGAAATGCAAGGGCTTGGTATTTGTCAATTCATGAACAACGCAACAAATGAAGGGTTTGGGGTGAACGGATCAAAGCTATTTTCGGTAAAACACGAAAGGTTTGGTACATATCAGATGGAGGGTGCTTGGTGAATGGATCCGAGGTATTTTCTGCGTTAAGGGTAACAAAGGAAGTGGTTAGCAAGGTCCCCAAGTGAGAATCAGTTATCAAGGCGGGTGAAGGAACAATAAACTTCAAGGCCGAGGCCAGTGTTTAAATCAAGAAAGAACATCATATACACGAAGTAGGAGCAATAGACGTGCTTTGGGATTCATATGAGACATAAGGGTTGGGAGAATGCCAGTTCATGCAATGCAACAAGTAGAGGATATCGGGAACAAGCAAGGTCTTCGAGTGGAAATCAGTCATCTTGGCAAATGCGAAAGGAGCAATCGCTCTCAAAGTCAAGGCCACAAACCAACCACCATGTTTAAACTCACAAGTTTTCTTTGTCTGAAACAGGGACGGATGCTATGTTCATATCAAAGCTTGGACGCTTGAAATTTTCAAGTGTAATGCCCAAACTCTGCTTGCGCAAAAGCTATTGAGAAGATCACACATTACCCCTAGGAGACGCACTTCCTAGTCTAAGTTTTTCAAGTTATATTTTATGGTAGGAGACGCACTTCCTAAATTGAGATTTTACCCCTAGGAGAAGTACTTCCTAGTTTGGATCATATGAGTTTGAGTCACTGATGGTTTTACCCCTAGGAGACGCACTTCCTACTCTAAGTCTTCCAAATTATATTTTGCTTAGGAGACGCACTTCCTAAATTGAGTTTACCCCTAGGAGATGCACTTCCTAGTCTAGGTTTTTCAGGTTATACTGTGTAGGAGACGCACTTCCTAAATTAAGAGTTTACCCCTAGGAGACGCACTTCCTAGTCTGGATCTTTCAGGAATTAAGAGTTCATAGGAGATGCACTTCCTAGTTTTAGTCACTGAAGTTTTCACCCCTAGGAGACGCACTTCCTAGTCTTGGTCATTTAAATTTACCCCTAGGAGACGCACTTCCTAAGTTGATAGTTCATTCATAGGAGACGCACTTCCTAGTTCGAGTCATTGAAGTTTCACCCTTAGGAGACGCACTTCCTAAGTTGATTTTCACCCATAGGAGACGCACTTCCTAAGTTGATAGTTCATTCATAGGAGACGCACTTCCTAGTTTGAGTCATTGAAGTTTCACCCTTAGGAGACGCACTTCCTAAGTTGATTTTCACCCATAGGAGACGCACGTCCTAAAATGATAGTTCATTCATAGGAGACGCACTTCCTAGTTTGAGTCATTAATTTTTCACCCATAGAAGACGCACTTCCTAAATTGATAGTTCATTCATAGGAGACGCACTTCCTAGTTTGAGTCATTAAAGTTTTACCCATAGGAGACGCACTTCCTAAATTGAGAGTTCATCCATAGGAGACGCACTTCCTAGTCTGAATCATTGAAGTTTTACCTGCAGGAGACACACTTCCTAATCAAGGTCTTTCAAGTTATTCTTTTAGGAGACGCACTTCCTAAATTGAGAGTTCATTCATAGGAGACGCACTTCCTAATTTTATGTCACTAAAGTTTTCACCCCTAGGAGACGCACTTCCTAGTTTAGGTCATTCAAATTCACCCTTAGGAGACGTACTTCCTAGTTAGGTTCATTCCGGTTTTATTTTAGCAGATGCATTTGCTAGTCAAAGTTTTGGTTTTACTTGTAGGAGACGCACATCCTAGTCTAGTCTTTAGTTCACTCTCATCATTGCATCAATAGTATAAGTGGTTTACAATTTTGCTAACAACTCACAAATCTTCCTAGTCCACACTGGGGCAGGAAATTTTCTTTGTCTATTTTGTTGCAGTCAGGAGCCCACCTGGAGAACAAGGGAACACTTTTCAAGTTCAGCAGTCAGGAGCCCACCTGGAGAACAAGGGAATACATTTCAAGTTCAGCAATCAGGCGCCCACCTAGAGAACAAGGGAAGTACAATTCAAAATTCTATCTTTTAATATTTGATAACATGATGTGCCCAGCCACCACACTGGGGCAGAAAATTTTCTTTGTTTGTCTGTTTTGTTGAAGTCAGGAGCCCACCTGGAGAACAAGGGAATACGTTTCAAGTTCAAAAATCAGGAGCCCACCTGGAGAATAAGGGAATACTTTTCAAGCGTCAGCAATCAGGAGCCCGCCTGGAGAATGGGGGCATATATTTCAAATTTCAGCAGTCAAGCATCACTCGGAGGAATGGCAAAACATCTCATATCACAATTCAAGGCAACAACGCAAGAATTCCGTCGGAAGGATACAAGGCAACACAAGAGCAAGTTTGAAGACATAGATAGGACCCTTTTTGTAATTCGTAGATCATAGCGTAGGCTAGCTTCTTTTTTGTTTCAACACGGTGTAATAAGGAGGTCAGCGAGCAGTAGGAGCAGCAACAGCAGTGAAATCACAGCTCCTGGTAGTCCCAGCTACCAAACCTTCCCGAACTACACTGACTTGATTCCTTTTTAGCCAAGGATATGTAGGCAACCTTTGAAGCAGGGTTCGGTCAGATGGTTTTTAAAAATGCTTCACACGGAATATTCAAACGGGCAAAAATCGCTCGTTTTCGCTCACTTATCTTTGCACGGAAACTCTTCATGTTCCCGAGCAAAGAGGGGCAGCTGTGAGCACGTGATTTTTGCCCTATGTGAATTACTCCCAGAAACTCAAACAAAATGTTTTCTTTCATTATTTTACAATTTTGTGGATTTTTGTTAATTGTTTCCAGTTGTTTGTGCACATTTATTATTGCTTAATTCATGAAAAATACAAAAATACTTGACATTTGCGTGTAGGATTTAATTTCACATTTTAGGATTAATTAGTGATTAATATTACAAACAAATAAAGAAATAACAAAAATGATTCTTTTTGCACTCATTTGTTTAATTGTCTTAGTTTGCATTTAAATTAGAAATTAATGCATTTGGAAATTAAGTAGTATAATATTAGAGTCAGTTTGGGTTTTTATTGTTAATTTTGCATTTAACAAAATACCAGAAAATAAATAAAAGAAATTAAAAATAAAAGGAGGAAATAGGGTGGTCTTCATGGATTGCCCGATTTTGGGCCAAAATTGAGCCCAAAGCCCCAAACCCACTTCAGAACACACCCATTTTCCCAGGCTCAAACGCCCCTATATCCGGACCAGCGCCCCCCCCCCCTAATAAAACAACGTCGTTTGGCGTCAAAATAATCAAGGCCATCCATCTTCCTTGATCCAACGGTTAGAATTCCTCCCCCCATTTTACATAAAAGTGTCTTTAAACCCTAGATTGAGTCATTTA
>NW_017670234.1:2114539-2191862 GCF_001879085.1 Nicotiana attenuata
CCTAGAGACCAGTATGTCTCTTCCTCGTACCCCCACCCCCCTGTAACTCCGTCGTCTCCGCCACTCTCTGCCATGAGCCGCCGGCCGGAAATCGTCTCCGCCGGCGACGCTCACCCAATGACCTCCAAAATTTTACCACGGCTTCTCCTCTTCTTCCCCTTTCAAATCCAAACACCTCTCCCCTCAAATCCTACCCAATCCCCTCAAATCTACCAAACCCTAGGCGCCGCCACCACCGTGCACGGCGGCGCCGGCTCCGTTCACCACCAAAATTACACCACAGAGCCTCCTCACCCTCCTCTCTTCAAATACTTAAACCTTTTTTCCCAAATCCCCGTCAAAGTCTTCGAATTTCAAATCAAAGATTCCCTCAAAACCCTAGTTCACCCAATCGGCCTCAAATTCATACCACATGGTCTCCTCCTTCCTCTTATGGTGAATCCAGTGTCAATGGTGCTCGAATCTCGCCGGAGTTGGTTGATTTTTGAGGTGATAAGCCGGCAGAATCCCACGAGCCCTAAATTAGGGTTATGAACCCTAATTCAGTAGGCGTTCAGGTTGGTCCAATCAGTAAGTTTTATTCGTAATTTTGTTATTTCTTCGTCTCGTGAGTGTTTGATTCGATTGTGTTCTTGGTGACAATTAGTCTCGCGTTAATTGCTGTTTTGATTTTTAGTTTAGTTTAATCCTGATATGATTTTGCTTTACTTTTGAACATTTAAATGTCAGTTAATTAGCTCAAGTGATTAATTGTTAGTGTAATTGGATTTTCTGTTATTTTCGATTCAGTTTTGATGTGTTTGCTTTTCTTCTGATAGTAATAGTGTGTTCGTCTGGTTGTGATATGTGTTTTGTTCAATTCAGTTTTGTTCCTGCTAGTATAGATTTAATTATGTTTTTAGGTAGCCTTGTTTAATCAATATTTGAATAACAGAGTTGTTAGGATTGTCAGTTTGATCAATGTTTGGAATAACTGAAGTTTACCTTAATCAAGTAATCTGATTGTTAGTATAGTGGTTGGATTTGGCTGATAAACCATGGTTGCTAACCATGGTTAAGGGGGTTGGGTCAGTTAATTGAAGATGGTAATTTCGGGGAATTCAGGGGTAGTTTAGATACTTAGAATTGCATAAGAACATGATAGATGAAACTGAAATCCACTAGGACCTTCTAGAATGGGTTTTAAGTTTGAAATTCAGAAAATAGGTGGTATAACTTGAGACACAAGTCAGTAAATAAAGTACTGAATGAATAAAAACTGAAAAATAAAGAGGGACTGAAAAGAAACTAGAAAATTAAGGGCTGCCCTCCCTTATGCCTATAAAAGGCAGTCCTTTTTGCCTTACGTCAGAAGTTTTTTGAGCTCTAAATCCCCCCCCCCCCCCGAAAATATTCCTTCAAGTTCCACAGATCTGAAATTCAAATTCAGATCCAAACTCCTCTTAGATCTTAGCTTTCTTCAAAGAAAAAACAAACAAAAAACAATAGAAAAAAAAACCAAAAACTCAAGAAAAAAGTTACTGTTTCATTGCTTATTCTTAGATCACTTTCAATTTTTTCGAATCTGATAGTTTGAGCTAGCTGGTGGTTCAGTGGTTGTTTGTAGTTGATTTCTGGGTTCACTTTAGATAAGTTGATGCTGTTTGGGATTGATTTAAACATTTCCTGGTTGCTGTATCCTATTTCTGGAGCATTTCGAGTCCATCTGAGTGCATTTCAAGTGATTTGTAGTTGATTGCTTGGTCTGCTTGGTTTCAAACTTTTTGGACTGTTGAACTAACTTTCTGGGCTGTCGTTTGAGTTCTGCTTATTACTGCTGCTGATTTCATCCTCTCCTCTGTTTTGTTATTCGAATTCCAGGTACACAGCTTTGACCTTGATGATTGTAAACTGAAGAATGAATCAATATGATGACTGAAGCATGAGATTTTATTTAGCTCAATTTCTGACCTATGTACTCAACGTTTAGTTCATTGATGTTGTTTAAATGTTTTGCTTGTTTGCACTTAATAGACTGAAAATTATTTGTATTAGCCGGACTGTTGAACTCTGGGTTTGAATTCATTTCCTCTAAACCTGTAGCTTCAATGAAATGTAGTTGGACTCCTGTAGTAGTTGTAGCTTAGAGTTTGAATATACGAACTCCTACGTATGTTAAGTCCTGGCGTAGTAAGCAGCCTTTAGTAATAACCTCAATAATTTGGTCCTAGAGTCACAAATTCCCTGAGTGAATAATGTTA
Source organism: Nicotiana attenuata (assembly GCF_001879085.1). Classification (NCBI taxonomy): domain Eukaryota; kingdom Viridiplantae; phylum Streptophyta; class Magnoliopsida; order Solanales; family Solanaceae; genus Nicotiana; species Nicotiana attenuata. Next base: position 2,116,780 of record NW_017670234.1, read on the forward strand.
GTTTGAACCAATTTTAAAATCGTTGGTTTGTTCTGAATTGGGACTGTTAACCTGTTCATACATAGTGTTAAAGGAAGTCATCTAATCAAGTTGTTGTTGTTAAGGTCGATCCATGCTACTGTTTTAATTTTCACCATTAGTAATGCTTAGGAACACACCAATAAATAGAGGAATAAGATAATTTGAGCATGGAATTGAAATTCAAATGGCCAGTGTCTAATTAATTTGGGTAAGTGCATAACTGATTTCCTTTTGTTACAAGTATTGAACCCATTCAGACGGATTTGGATATAATTTTAGTAGGCATTTGGATTCGACTGAATTGAGGCCTCATCTGGTCCAGTGATTGGCGACTTCAGGTGGTTTGGGCCTCAATGTTCTAACGGACGGTCAGGCCTATGATTGGCATGCATTCATGCGTACCTGGTAATGATTTCTTCATATGGGCTGTGTTCAAGGCCTAAAATGATTCAAGATTTGGATTCATGTGAGTTCATCGATCTAAGCACAATAATTTTTAAACGTTGATAAATTAGGTTTTTCTTTTATTGATTAGAGACAAATTAAATAGAAAATTATAGATTGCTTTAGGATTGGCTTTTAAATAAAAATGAGACGAGCCTCGCCAAACGAAACGCATAACTTGTGGGGCCCTCTTTAAATGTTCATGTTAAAATACCTAGACTTCGGGACGGGCCGTTTAGCGAATTTCACGGCCTTCCCCAAAGATAATAACGCGTTAGTCTCTTTAGGCACGTATTTTAATAATTTACCTTCCTAAACTCGGATGCGCATTTATGTGACCCAAATCTAAATCTCAACGAAGTCGAAATGTGTCAACAACCACGGGTGCATTTATGTGACGTGGTTCGAGACACGTTTTCACGACGTTGTAACTCTCGTTAAAACTAATAATAAAAGCGGTTTTAAGGTTAAAAAGCACATAAGCTAAAACATGTTTTGAAATCAGATAAATCCAAATATAACAGTTGAGCGACCGTGCTAGAACCACGGAACCCGGGAATGCCTAACACCTTCTCCCAGGTTAACAGAATTCCTTACTTGGATTTCTGGTTCGCGGACTGTTTACAGAGTCATATTTTCCTCGGTTCGGGATTCAACCGGTGACTTGGGACACCATTAATCTCCCAAGTGGCGACTCTGAATATCAATAATAAATCCCGTTGCGATTGTCCTTTAAGTGGAAAAACTCCTTTACGCCCTTGCGGGTGTAGCGAAAAAGGAGGTGTAACAGCTGGCACGCAGGTGCGAAGGCCGCTTTTGCGGTCCAACGATCGCACTTGCGGAGAAATCTCGCTCCTGCGATTTCCCCTTTTGCTTCTGCGGTGCTGCTGATGCGGCTGTATATCTGCAGATGCGGTCCCTGGCTTGGTTAGATGAGGTCGCAGATGCAGACTCTTTCTCGCAAATGAGGTCCCGAAGATGCGGCTTGTCCGCAGATGCGGAAGTCCTGGGAGAATCATTTAAATCGTGGGTTTGGCCATTTTCTTCATATTTTGAGTTTTGGACTTCGATTTTGGGAGCTACTTTTTGGGTTTTTCAAGAAAATCGATTGGGTAAGTGTTCTTCACCTAGAATTTAACATATTCCATGATTTTATGTTTGTTTTCATCTTTTAAAATGTGTTTGGGGTTGAGGAAAATGTTGGTTTTTGAAGAAAATTTCTAAAATGAAAAATCATGATTTGAGGGACCAAATGGTATCGGAATTTGATAATATTTGTATGGTTGAACTTGTATCGGAATGGGGATTCGGTTTTCGTAAAATTTGTCGGGTTCTGAGGTGCGGGGGGTCGACTTTTGAACCGATTTTTGAAATTTGTTAAAGATTGAGACTTTATGATCCGGAATAGTTTCTTATGAGTTTTATTTGTGCCTTGAAGTTATTTTGGTTGGATTTGAGCCGTCCGGAGGTCTTTTCACCTGAGAAGTGCATTTTAGAGTATCGGTCTGTCTTGTTTGAGGTAAATATCTTGCCTAACCATGTGTGGGGGATTTCCCCTTAGGATTTGAGTCCTCTATGTTGATTGTAGTTCGTGTACGCGAGGTAACGGGTGCATTCTCGGACTTATTTGTGGAAAGTTGGCCTTTAGGGTTCTTAGGTTCTTATACTCACTGTGTATGAAGTTGTTCGCGATATGTTTGAATTCCTATTTGCTGGTTTCACTCCTACATGCTTCAATTATAACTAATTGCTTTAGGATTCACTCTTACTGCCTATTTGACTCTTATTTGACTTAACTGAAGATTTTGCCTCTTCTACCGTCATGCTATCTTTTTATAACTGCTTGTCCTTAATTGAAATTATTATTATCTCATCCTATAATTGTTTAGTCTTAATTGAGGTTATGATTATCTGTCCGCTACTCATCCTTAATTGAAATTCGTTGTATATTCTTCGTAATTGCTCAACCTTAAGCGAGTTTAGATAACCTATATCTTAGTTGACTTACCTTTATTTGGAACTATTTGACTCGTGTTGGCTTCCTTATTGTTGACTTGTATATTGTGGGATCATTGCTATATGTTAGTTTTCCCTTGTTGAACTGTTCCCTTTTTGCCTAACATTTTTTACTGTGGTTACTTGTGAACTGGTTCTACCGTTTCTTTGCGATTTAAAGTTCTTGAGTTGATTTAATCGTCGTACTTTGTATTAGTGTTATTTTTGCTTTTGTACTTGTTATGGTGATGTACGAGGTTTCTGCCGTGCTGTAACTGTTATTTCGGTTGGTTGCGCTGCATATTTACTTTGGGACTACGGGACGGTATCCTGGTAGATCCCTCTGTTCTGTATATTTACTTTGGGACTACGGAACGGTATTCCGGTAGATCCCCCTGCACATTTACGTTTGGGACTACGGGACGGTATCCGGGTAGATTCTCCTATTCTACCTATTTACTTTGGGACTATGGAACGGTATTCCGATAGATCCCCCTGCAGATTTACGTTTGGGACTACGGGATGGTATCCTGGGAGATCCCCTGTTATTAACATTGTGTTCTGAGCTGTTGCTTTTCATTGATCCTATCCCTGTGTAAACATTCTACGTGCTGTCCGTTCTTTTCCTTACGCTCACTAGCTGGTATGAACTATGTTAGGACACTTGCACAAGCATACACGTGGCTAAGCACCTTTATCGGATAAGAGGCTTCTTGATATTGCCGAGTCTAGACGCACACCCTTGTTTATTTGCTTTCCATGTGAGAATGGCTCTATTTGACACATGAGTAGTCAGTATGATCATGAGGTGTGATGAGGGCAGAGGATGCCAAGTGTCAGGGTTCAGGTGTCGAGACTCGTATTGTATGATTATGAGATGAGGTGTCACGGGGTGACTTATCTTCGAAGGATATTATTTGACAAGATTATATTCGAAAGGTATTTATTTTGAAAGAACTATTTTTGAATATATTTATTTGGAGGAAGTATATTTCGAAATATTTTTCATCACTTGAAGGATTTGACTAATTGATTGAAGTTTGTTGGCTAAGGCCTAATGTGAAAACTGTTGTAGTTGCTGAGTTATGACTTGTCTTTACTGTATTTTTGATTTCGGATTTGGGTTATATTTTCGTTCACTTTTCCGTGTTCTTATTATGGTGTTCCGCTATTACTTACTGTTTTCTTTCCTTATTGCAATTACTGTATTGTTAGCCATACCGCGTAGTCTTTATATAGATATCATGTTCTGTAGTTCTATACTTATACTTGTTCTGTTTTATTAGACCAGTGGGTGTCTTGACTGTTCCTCATCACTACTCCACCGAGGTCAGTCTTGTTACTTACTGGGCACCACTGTGGTGTGCTCATACATCACTTCTGTATATTTTTTTGTACAGATCCAGGTATTGATCATTAGCAGCTGTGCGGATTCTTGCCGAGGAGACTCAAGGTAATCCTGCTGCTGCGTTCGCAGCTATTTTGCATTCACACTGTTGTACTTATTTCCATACAGTTGTGTTTAGAAATTGTAGCGAAACTCTGTAGAGCTTATGACTTGTACTACCGGTTTTGGAAATTTATAAGTTTTGTAAATATTTCTATAACTAGACTGTTAGATTTTCTTTATCATTATTATTATTCACTAAATGTTAGGCTTACCTAGTCCCTAAGATTAGTTGCCATCACGAAACCCAACGGAGGGAAAATTGGGTCGTGACAGTTGCACCACCTTTGAACTCCCAGGAATACCCATTTTGGAGCAGATTCAATGACATGGTGACTTCACGGTTGCTCAATTCACTGTCCGAAGATATTGGGGATAGTGTGATCTACTCAAAAAGTGCAAAAGAACTCTAGGGTAGTGTTACGACCCAAAATCTAACTAGTCGTGATGGCTCCTAACCTAACCCGCTAGGTAATCCAATTAACAGTAAACACAATCAAAATGAGATTACTAGGAAATAAATGATGAATTAACTGAATTTTAATACAATAACCCAAGGACAGGTAGTACAAACCGTGAGCCATTAAGATTTAGATTTACAAGCTTCTAAGATATAAATACAATATCTATTTGAAATATACATGAACAGAATTTAAAATCTAAGACTACCGAGGACAAGTGATAGCCATATCCGGAAGGTAGGTACATCTTATATACCAGCTCCCGCCATACACAGCAGCATCAACTCCCAAATCTGCACGCAAGATGCAGAAATATAGTATGAGTACAACCGATCTCATGTGCTCAATAAGTATCATAAATAACCTCGGCGAGGTAATAGAAACAAGAATTATACTCGCTATCACCTGCACAATTCAATTTGAGGAAGATTAAGGTCATTATTAGGATAGTTTACATGGAATAACAGATAATTAGTTTATTTACCTCCATGATGCAAGGTTCATTTGCGTCAAGCAGTCATTTTGTGCCTGAGCTTGTGAATATTTTGTGCTTGATATCAAGTAGCACTTATTAAGCAACTTACTGCATCTATTTTAGTTATACTAAAAAGGTGCACTTTTTGGTTCTTTTGGTTAAGCTTATTAAGCAACATGAAGCCATTATTTGCACCTGTATAGCCCTTTATAGCATGTTTCATTAAAGTAAGTTCAAGGCCTTAGGACTTTATAACTTGACGTGTTTCTTTTTGTTTATTTTTTTTCGTTTTCCAAATATAACTTGACTTGTTCAACATCTTAAATTTTGTTAGTCCAACAAACTCAATTAGGATAACGGTATTTGTATTTGGTGATTGCACGACAGAGGTCAAATAATAATTTAGGTTTATTTGTTGTAATAGCTCAACCCACTAGTAATATTATCCGTTATGGGTATAGGATCGCCCGGTCCTCCCTTAATGACTAAGCATTCTCGCTAAGGTTTTTCCCACCACCGTTCAAGGTTGCACGTGGAGTGGCTCTGATACCATATGTAATAGCCCAATCCACTTGTAATATTGTCCGCTTTGGGCATAGGACCGCACGACTTTAAAATGCATCATTAGGGTTTAAGACTTGTTTACTTATAAACCCAACATCTCTTCCATATTTTGTTGATGCGGGATTCGCTTGCGGTGTTACATTTGTAGACATTTTTTGATGATTGATGGTTGTCGTTTAAGAAAATTGATTTAAGTTATATATGCTGACATTGTAAAATAATTTATACTATCACGGGACTTTAATTGATTATACAAGATTATTTTCTACTTTTAGGTTATGATATTATATATACTTATATGTTATGAAAATTAAAGTTACTTGTTTTTATATCTACTTTATACGATGATATTAAAAATCTATCCCAAATTATAAATCCATCTTTTTCTTAATAAACTTTATAAGAATTGTTGAGTATATATATCCTAGAATATCGATTAATGAGAGATTTAAAAAAAAACAGAGAGATGCCGATTACTTCTCCGTTATTCGCAAGTGGTGCATTCCCCACGTTGCATGTAATGCATGCACGCAGCCGCTTCTTTCACAAACTGCGCTTTATGCCTTCAACTTCTCCTTGGACGTACAACAAGAAAATTGTGGGAAAAAAATATCAAAGCTAATTCTACTCTCTTAATTTAATTCTCTCATTTTTAACAGATTTTAATTGGACTATACAAAACTAAAACAGTGTAAATTGTAAAAAGCATTTTACCGTACGTGTTACGTGTGTTTAATTTTGTCTTACCATTTCATTAGTTTTTTATACTACAACTTTACAAGTCAGAGAACACGAAATGATTGCCGGCCAGTCACATTTATAAAGGGGAAAAGAACGGATTTTCGCTCCCCCTATTTTTTAAAGATTCTGCAGATAGCATAGAAACTAATAAAATACTATGTAAATTATTTTTGTATAACATTTTTCGTAAAGGTCGCTAGCTCTAGGGAAAGAATACAGGTTTATTTTATGTATTAGACATATAGACTGGAGAAATAAGTTTCACAATGTTTGCTACTCGGAATATCTTTTGAGTTATGGTGGTCTAATTAGTAACTGTGAAAGAGTAATATATGATTCACTTATCCTGATAACAAAGTCAATTAATTTATTCACACCTAATTCTAAATTAAATGTCGTCTAAATGTTTCGAAGGTAAAACCTGTTCAATTAGTAGCTTCTAGGAGTAGTTTTAAACTTTTTGAGTAGGTTTTTTAATATACAATTTCCCCCCCAAAATTAAGTAAATAGTCCTTTGATTGCAAGTGCATGGACCTACATCACACCCCTTAAGGTGCAACACTATGATTAAATTATCTCTAAGATATATAATTCAACTTACGATGAAAGGACCTATCCTTTTAGGTCGAGTTAACATCAAGAGTTGTGGTGGGAACTGAGATTCTCCATCCTTAACTAAAGTCTTGGGTTCAGATAATGAAAATTTTGAAATCCCTAGTAGCTAGATTGAGCGCTTCCCCCTTTAATGGGTGCTACGTGACGTGAATCTGGATTAGTAGGCCACCGGATTCCGGACACCGGAAAATAATAATTATAAAAAAGGGGCTATATTTTAAATAATAAGAAATTATTAATTATACCTCCTATTACAAGGCCAAATAATAGCACATGTAACGTATGGAACTGTCAACAGTAAGAGCAAATATCAAACATAATTTCTGTTTCATTCTGGTTTATAATTATCACGTGAATATGCATATTAGCCACAATATGTTCATTTCCAACAATAAAAATGCTAAATATGACAAAGGAATATTATAACGCCAAATCACTTGCCTATAAAGTTGTAGCCCTATGCACTACACTTCATGCCAAAAAGTCAATTAACTGAATAAAGATTAAAAAACTGTTTTCTGTGAGGGAACTTTACACATTTTTCTCTCCCCCCTCCCTCTCTCGTTTGTTTGAAGAATTTTATGTTAGTCTTTGATAACTACTTTCAGTTTTTCTCATCTCAAAAGCCCTCTATTTTCTGTATTATTTTATTCTGTTTAATGAACCGAAAAAGAAAGAGAAAAGGAAAACCAGTTCAGGTCATTGACATATTATGTCAAAAGAGAAAAAGACTTCCAATCCACATAAGTTCAAAGTGCTTCCTTTAGCTTCTTCCAAAAACTTTTTGTTAGTAATAAATGTTTAGATCTTTTATTTTTTTGTGTCTAAAGTCTTTAACATGTGACCAAGATATGCTAATGCTTCTCTTCTTTCTCAAAATTTCGATGTTGGAGTAAAGTAAGTTACATTTTTCAGTTTTCTTGCTTTTTATTCCACATGTATTTCACAAAAGACCACTCTTTCATGAAGTATAAAACTGAATAATAAAAAAGAAAAAAACAAGTTGTAGAGCTCTATTATAAATATCTCAACTCAAACTGCTCAATTACTCATCGTCTCAACTCTAATCTTCTCAGTTTTAGTCTTTAACCATTTCATATCTCATCAAAAAGATAAAAATGGAGAACCCCATTTCTTCTCTTTTTCTTATTTCACTTGTCTCCATTTTCTTGACTGAAGCCATAGCTGATGTTGTGACAATATTAAATGTGCTGAATTTGGGGGCAAAGCCAGATGGAAAAACTGACTCAACAAAAGCTTTTTTAACTGCTTGGGCAGCAGCTTGTGGCTCTTCAAAACCAGCCACCATATTTGTCCCACAAGGAAAATATTTGGTTAAACAAGCACATTTTAAAGGAAAATGCAAGAATAGAGCCATAACGTTCCAAATTGATGGCATACTCGTTGCACCCTCTGATTATAATGTGATTGGAAATGCAAAAAATTGGCTTCTGTTTGAAGGTGTTGATGGAGTTTCCATTCACGGTGGAATTCTTGATGGCCAAGGGACTACTTTGTGGAGTTGCAAAGCCTCAAACAAGAACTGCCCGAGAGGCGCCACGGTACGTAAGTTGTAACATTTTTACACTATCAGTGTAATTATCACGCCACGGCGCCATGATACGGTAAGTTCCATTCATGGTGTAAATGCTGCTTTTGAACTGAAATGAAATTCAACAAGCTAAGTAGATGTTTAAAACTCATCAGAATATTTATGTGCTAACAAAGTGTCTATGGCTTTCTTGATATTTGCAGACTCTGGGATTTTCCAACTCTAACAATGTAGCAATAACAAGACTAACTTCATTGAACAGCCAAATGTTTCATATTGTCTTCAATGGGTGCAAAAATGTGAAGTTGCAGTCCCTCAAAGTTTTTGCCTCTGGCAAAAGCCCGAATACTGATGGCATTCATGTTCAATTATCGTCTAACATCTCAATCTTGAACTCGAAAATCAGTACTGGAGATGATTGCATATCCGTTGGCCCAGGAACTACTAACTTGTGGATCCAAAATATGGCTTGTGGCCCTGGCCATGGAATCAGGTAATAATAACAAAAAATAACTGCAAATAGCTGTCCGTTATACGTTTGGGGTAAAGCATGCGTACACACTACCCTCCTCAGAACCCACTTATAAGATTAAACTGGGTTGTTTGTTGTTGTTGCTGTCCATTATAAGTGGGATATGTAACCTGGAAAATAAGGTAGGTAACCCACTAAAATAGGTTAAAATACAATGATCGTGATATTTACAATGTAAGTTAATAAGTTAAATCCCTAAAATTGGTGCTGAATTTTGTTGCAGCATTGGGAGTTTAGGCAAGGATTTTGAGGAAGCAGGGGTGCAAAATGTGACAGTAAAATCAGTTATATTTAAGAACACACAAAATGGTGTGAGGATCAAAACATGGGGCAGACCAAGTAGTGGCTTTGTCAATAATGTTCTTTTCCAGCATGCTACAATGATTAACGTTCAAAATCCAATTGTTATTGATCAAAATTATTGTCCATATAACAAAAATTGTCCCGGCCAGGTATGAATTTTCACCATTAACTTTTAGTTTAAAGTTGGACTAATAATTTAGCAGACAATTTTTGTTTGGATATTTAACTTTGTCAATAGGTGTCAGGTGTGAAAATTAGTGATGTTACATATCAAGATATCTATGGAAGTTCAGCAACACGAGTCGCAATGAAATTTGATTGCAGCAAAAGAAATCCATGCCAAGGAATAAGATTGGAAGATGTACATCTTACTTATAAGAATCAACCAGCTGCTCAAGCTTCGTGTGCTAATGCTGCAGGAACAACTTCTGGCAACATTCAGCCTACCAGTTGTTTGTAAAGGAAAATCAAACAGAGAAATTGTTTTTTACTATTCATTCTAATAGAATGTCTTTCTCCATTAGATGTGTCAATTACGTGTTTTAATTGTTACATTTAGGCAAGTAAAATATTATATATATATATATATATATATATATATATATATATATATATATATATATATATATATATAAGTTCCAGTAGTCTTTGTAGTTCTGTAAAAGAATGTGGTTCTGTTACTCGAGGCCAGTTTAACTGTTTCGGCATACAACTCTAAGAAAATTGCCTTTAAGTTTTCAAACTAAGTAATGCAGCATCAGTCTATTGCTAAAAATGTAATCAATAGGGTTTCCAGTATTATTGAATATATATATATTTCTAGTGTGATGATCCGATAGGTCATCTACAGCTTTAACCCTTAATTCTGTGTTTCGAAACCTTAAATAGCTTTTTAGCCTTCCTCGATTTGCGTGTGCAATCCGTGTCTTTTTCCGGAAGGCTTTTATGTGAAAAATTGATGAAAATGTGAATTCGTGCCTTAAAATTTATTTGAGTTGACTTCGGTCAATGTTTTGAGCAAACAGACCTGAATCCGTATTTTGACGGTCCCGGTGTTCGTATCGTGATTGGGACTTGGCCGTATGCCCGGAATCGAATTCGGAGGTCCCTAGCTCGAGTTATCGCAATTTGTTGAAAAATTGAAGTTTAAAAGTTTAAAGAATTTATAAATTTGGCCGAAGTTTGACTTTGTTGCTACCGGGTCCGAATTTCGGCTCCGGAACTTGGTATAGGTCCGTTTCAGTATTTACGACTTCTCTGAAAAATTTGGTGCAAAACGGAGTTGATTTGACGTGATTCGAACGTCCGGTTGTTAAAATGAAAGTTCTTAAGTTTTATTAAAAATTTCATTTATTTTGGTGCCCGATTCGGAGGTCTAGGCGTTATTTAGTATTTTGATCACGCGAGCAAGTTCGTTTAATATTTTCGGACTTATGTGCATGTTTGGTTTGGAGCCCCGCGAGCTCGAATGAGTTTCGGATAGGCTACGGACCATTTTGAACTTAGGAAAAATGCTAGTTTGATTTTAGCGGGTGTCTGGTAAAAGCTTCTTCGCGATCACGAAGATACTCCTGTGATCGTGAAAGGTAAATTGGGACTAGGGGGAGAATTTCTCTTCGTGAACGCGAGGAGATGGTCATGAACGCGGAGCAGTGGGGGCTGCCCTTCGAGACCGCGCCCATCCCTTCGCGAATACATAAGATTATAGACCTGGAGGGGGAGGGGGGGTACTGGGTTCATGTTCTTCGCAAAAGCTGTCACCGGGCCGTGAACGCGATGGCTAGGGGGAAGAGCCATCGCGAACGCGAGAGACATTTCGCGAACGCGAAGGCCATCTTGGTTGTTGTGCATCGCGAACGCATCAGGTCCTTCGCGAACGCGATGAAGACCTGACGCATAGACCTTAAATATTTCAAAACACGGGATTTCACCTATTTTTCACCTTTTTTCCATTAGAGCTCGGCCTAGAGGCAATTTTGAAGAGAAAATTCGTCACTAATTCATAGGTTAGTATACTTTAACTCATTTTCTTCCATTTCTAACATCACCCATTAATTTATAGCCTTAATCTTTGTTCTTCCACGGTGGAAAACTAGGGATTTAGGAAGAATTTGAGGGTTTTTACAAATTCGGAATTTAGACCTCAATTTTGGGTCGGATTCGAAACTAATTACATAATCGGGCTCGGGGGTAAATGGGTAAATGGATTTTGGTCCGAATCTCGGGTTTTGACCAAGCGGACCTGGAGTTGACTTTTGGGAGAAGTTTAAAAATTCCTAACTTTATATATTATAATTGATTCCCTTAGCATTATTTGACGTTATCGAGTCGATTGTGATTAGATACGATTGGTTTGGAGGCACATTCTAGAAGAAAGGCCCTGGTGGAGCTCTGAGTTGATTCTGGAGTGAGGTAAGTGTCGTGGTTAACCTTGACTTGAAAGATTAGAACTTGTTTGCCTATTTGCTATGTGTTTAAATGTGTGGGTACAACGTATATGTGTGGTGACGAGTACTTATGCATTGTTGTTAGGTTAAAGCATGCAGGTGGGACTTATTTCCTTGTAATTTATTGCCTTCTTTAATTATAATATCCATGCTTAGATTAGTTTATTACTTACCTTATCGTTCTTTCCTCATTTATGAAATAATTGTGATGGTTGGGTATTTTGGGAGTTGATGTTTGGTATCTTGGAACCATTATTGGCGTAAGATTTATTCTTGCTTATTCTATCTCCCAATTTTTTTTATATTCATTAATACATGGTAAAGGAGAGTGTCGAAGCACGAAGGATGATGTCGTGCCGTTTATTGCTTCATTTATTTATTAATACATTGTGAGGAAGAGAGTAAAGCACAAAGGGTGATGTCGTGCCGTATTTATCGTTTCATGAAGAGGTTGAGAGTAAAAGCATGAAGGGTGATGCCATGCCATTATTATCGTTTCATGGTGAGGTTGAGAGTAAAGGCACGATGGGTGATGCCGTGCCATTTTTATTCATTATGTTTATCTGTTCTCATTGGTTGATGATTTATTTGACTATCTTATATGGTCATTCCTGTTGTAGCTATTGTATCTTGTTCCCTTTCCGCATGTCCCCTCCCAATCGTACGTATTTAATCTCTATTTGTTGTTATGTTGCACATATATCTTCGTTTGCACATGTTTAATTACGTGACTGTCTTGTCATAGCCTCCTTACTACCTCTCGAGGTTAGGCTCGACACTTATAGAGTACATTGTGTCCGTTGTACTCATACTACACTTACACTTCTTGTGCAGATTTTGGTACTGGTCCCAGCTGTATGTGAGGTGTATCAGCCCGGATTATCACATTTGGAGACTCGAGGTAGATTTGCTGACGTCCGCAGACCTTCAAGTCCCCTTCCTCTTTCCTCATTTACCGTTCATTTCATTCGAAACAGTTGTATTTATTTCAGACTCTATTTGTAGAACTTCTAGTAACTCGTACACTTGTGACTCTAGATCTTGGTTGTACTAAGATATTTTGGTTAGTTCACTTTTTCCGCAAATCATTCCAATTTTATTTCAGTTTAAATGTGTTTTGATTACATTAATTGTTTAAAATGGCATACGACTTACTCTAACACTGGCTTGCCTGGCGAGTGAAATGTTAGGCGCCATCATGGTCCCGAAGGTGGAAATTCCGGGTCGTGACAAGTTGGTATTAGAGCACTAGGTTTCCTAGGTCTCACGAGTCACGAGCAGGCTTATTAGAGTCTAGAGAATCAGTATGGAGATGTCTGTACTTATCTTCTAGAGGCTATAGAGTTTAGGAATAATTTCACTTCTAATCTTCTCTATCGTGCGATTTTACTCTGTCATTGATGATTGAACTCTTCTATTCTTGTTCTCTCGCAGATGGCGAGAATACTTACTGCATCTACAGCTGGACAGTAGCCAGAGCCCCCAGTAGCAGCTCCTATGAGGGGCAGAGGTCGAGGCCGAGGTCGCGCCAGAAGTCGAGGCAGAGCTCAACCTAGAGCTCGAGCAGCAGCATCAGTAGTTGAGCCTCAGGTAGATTTTGATAAGGAGGTTCCGGCTCAAACTGTACCTATTGGACCAGCTCAGGTCCCGGAGGGGCTTATCGCCACTCCATTGCTTCAGGACGCTCTAGTCTGTTTAGTGGGCCTTATGGAGAGTGTTCGGGTCCAAGCCTACACTACTATTGAGTATAGAGGATGGTCGATGCAGTTTTAACCCAACTAGGTGGGGATCGATTCCACAGGGAGTTAATAATTGGAATTAGGTTTATATCTAAGCTAAATGCGGGTTTTGAATCTAATTACGCTTCCAGAAATGTTTGGTTTGATTTCTACTTCTAACTCTATTCTATTGCATGCAATATTTGAAACTAACTACTATATTTTTGTTGTTGGTTTTCAAATGTTTAAAGAGACTAGGGTCGTGACTTCTACCTAGGTGAATATCTATCGGGTAGTAGAATCTAGGACAATCTTGTGATTAGTTGGGGCCATAATATAGCTATCACACCCGGGTACTCACTCTATACCTCTCGGTAGCTTGAGTGATTTTGCCCAATTTGGCTTTCTCATTTACAAATGGGTATTCATGCAATTCAAGTGATATTAGCTCAAGTCGGGTATTACTATCTCTAGGTTTAACCCTTTAATTGGGGCTATCAATTTCTTGAGTTTACCTCAATTCCTTGTTAGCCTAGTCCTAGACTTAGTCCTTCTTTCTCAAGTAGTGACTAAGTCATAAAGGCATGAATCAGTGTTTGCAACCACTAATTCTATAACTCTAGCTAGAACTAGGCTAAATATCACTAACCCATACACATTCAAGTCCTAAAATTCAATACCCACACTAGGGTTGGGTCACAACCCTAGCCATGGGTTTAGCTACTCATGGAAATAACAGAAATTAAAGATGAATGAAGATAGAATTCATAATACTAGATTAAAAGATAAAAATCTAATGTTGAAAAATTCTAGTACAAAATTGCCCAAAACAGAATGTACAACTGTTTCACATGCTCAGCTAAAACATAACATAACCTAAAAATGTCAAAAAGATCTGTTTATACTAAGCTGAAATTTCCGAACAAAGATACCCCTGCGGAGGTTGTGCGGCCGCGTAATTCTAAGCGCGGCCGCATTCTTGCTTTTGCGGCCGCGTAATTCTGACCACAGTCCTCGTTCTTCAAATCTAGATATGGGTTTAGATGAGTTTTGCGGGCTGCACAATTCCAATCGCGGTGGCGTAATGGACTTCTGCGGCTGCGTAATTCTGACGCGAACCGCACTTCCTTCTTTTGCTAGAGTTGTGAGCTCTCTGAACTTCATGCACAACGGTCCGCATAATTTCCATCGCGGCCGCGGTGAGACTTTCACGGCCGCACATTTGTGACGCGGGCCTCTTTTGTCATTTGGCCTGAAAATGCACTCTCTGAATCTCCCTTTTGCGGGCCGCGTATTTCTGATCGCGGCCGCGTTGTGGCTTCCATGGCCGCACAATATTTGTGCAGTCCGCGTTTCAGATCTCTTGGCCCAATCTTGGTTATTGTTCAAGTTTTGACTCCTTTAGGAGTTGATTATGACTCCTTTGGCTCATTTTGAACAATTCCTGCAAGCAAGCATATTACATTAGTTTTTGGGAATACCTTTACACATTTTTAGCCTTAAACGCAAGTAAAAGAGAGCAAATAATAGGTTAAAATCCCTACTTATTCAACTCCCCCAAACTTAAGCGTTTGCTTGTCCTCAAGAAAATAAGGCAATTCCCACCTCCACTAAAACAGAAGGATATTTCAGCTGCCCTAATGCGAGTCAATCATGCATCAACTGAGACTAACAATTACCCTCAACACAAGTGAATTATCAACAAACACCAGGCTTTGACTTTTTGAGTACCATAGCTCTAATGTGACACTAGAGCATCAAGATTTGACTTAACTCACCAAGGAAGCTCGCTCTATTACGTAGGTCATTGTGGAACCCAAACTCCTCCTCCTCTACTCTCCATAAGCAAATCTCACTTTAGATTGTAACACTCAAAACAATAATTGTGGAGAAGCACGCTCATCTCTCTCAAAAGAATGACACAAGTCCGGCTCTAAGTACCATAAGCTTGCCCCTTATGTAAGTCACCACTAATGTAAGCTCACTCAACTCGAAATCATGTAGGTAGAGCTTTTGCGGGAATGTAATGAAGGTTTTTGGATCAAGGTAGGACTTACAACATATGATACTTTCATCTTTCCTTAAGCACTCCATTTTCTCATTTCGGCTCTTACTTTCTTGACTCTTTGAGTCATTTTCTTCTTCCTTAGGGGATCTAGAGAGACACACTGTCACTCTTTCTTGCTCATGACGATCATTTTTCTCCTTTTGTAATCATTCCATGCCTTTCATCATTGTTTTCTTTGAATCCCTTCAACTTGCTATTTTATTCACTTTCTTTTTGACATATTTCATTTTGGCTTTTGTTTCTGTTCTTTGCCTTCCCTTTTCTTCACTTCTTTTTGTTCTTTGTATCTTTTATCACTTTCACATTCCTCGTCTCTCCCCCAAACTTATACTTTTGCCACTTGTCTATTAAGAATGCCAAGGAAAGATCGGGTGTCAAGAGAGGGTCATCATAGAACGGATAAAAGCTTGTATTGTGGTTGTCGAAAGAAAAAGGGCTTCGGCTCAAAGGGGTTGACTAGGGATATCACATTGGTAGGATAAGGAAGCAAATTATATCAAGGAGAGCCTACAATCATTTCTCAAGTTGAGCTACACTTAGAATTTCGCCTAGACAAACATTCAGGGCAAGTTCTAGACTTTTTGGCACGGAACTTGGACTTGCAATTCAATACCTCACCTCACAAGCTGTTGGATTGTTAAAGAGAACAGAGTCGAGGGCCCACAACAACCCTATCTATGATTGAACATCACAAATGGCTCAATGAAACCACTCGATGATTGTTTCAGTCAACATAAGAGTCTAACAGTCACAACTAGAACTATTCTTTGCCAATCAACTTGTTTCTAACCATAAGGTGGAAGGTAAATGTGTTAGTACCAAGTGAAGCATGCTTGAGACACTTTTATTCATTACTACTATTTACACCAAAATATAAATAAAACGGACTCAATCCCTTAAGAAGGTTGTCACTCCATCCGTCGTTGGGAAGAGCCACTCGGTTCACACAACATCCACCTTTGGAAAGAACCGTGGAATTAAGAAAACCAAAGGCTTATTGCCAACATAAAACTTAAAAAAAGAAGCTAATAAATAAAAAAGAATCTACTAAAGGAAATAAGAAGCTATGCTACTAAAGGGAAAATAACGAAAGAAGTTATGAATTAAACTACGGAAATTAAACTGAATATATACAAACTTGAAGTAAAGCGAATATATACATAAATGGAAATGAATATATACATCAAATGGTAAAATTTTATACATACCAAATGTGAAAATGACGAATATATAAATACCAAAAGTAAAAATAACGAATATATACATACCAAAAGTGAAAATAAAGATAAGTAAAGATAAAGAAAAATAGTGTACTAGTTATTACATACCAAATGTCATAACTCAATATGGACCATCCCCAAATGAAAGATAGCATTGTCTTCAATGCTAATAATAAAATAAGAACAGGGAAAAGGGGTAGAAAGTAAAGAAAACTCCCTATATGGTCTCTGTCTGCATCGGTTCCTCAGCATCCTCTAACTGTATCTCCACATCCTCTGACCGGGGGATCATGGGGTTTCTGAGCATCTGAATCAGCTCCTCAGTAGTGTGTGTTGCTGCAGCTAGCTCCTTAAACTGGCCGGTTGCTGCCCACGGTGCCTCGGGCTCTACTGCATGTGCTGCTGGGACTGTCTCCTCCATGAGAAGGTCCATAGGCAAATCTCCCGCATGTGCAATCTTCTCAACCTCCTTAGCCAACTTCCCGACCGACTCCTATTGAGTCTTCTTCAGTTTCTTCTCCTGTTTCCCCAAATCCTTGATCACCTTACCATGTGCATCAAGAGTCTCCC
This sequence comes from Nicotiana attenuata, assembly GCF_001879085.1. Classification (NCBI taxonomy): domain Eukaryota; kingdom Viridiplantae; phylum Streptophyta; class Magnoliopsida; order Solanales; family Solanaceae; genus Nicotiana; species Nicotiana attenuata. The sequence goes on from NW_017670234.1 coordinate 2,133,953, forward strand.
TGATCTTCTTCTAGTCATCCAGAATCTTCTTCAATGAGTCCTCCACTAATGAAGGTACCTGAAGCTATGCCGGGACTGAAGACTGTGTTGCCACTGCACTAGATATGGCAGACAGCTTTGCGGTAGCTGCCTGCATCCAGTTGTTGAGATTGGATAGTCTCTGGGAAACCCTCAATGCAGTCTGAGGGTAGGTAGAAGATGATGGCACTAATAATGGCACTAAAGATAGAGGAGGCATAGTTGCTGCTCCCGTAGAAGTACCGGTAGCTGTGGAGGGCTCTACAACTGATCCTCTAGCCACTACCCCTAGCTCTTCAGACTGGCCAGTGGAAGTAGTGGATTTACCCTTGTAGGGTTGTCCAGTCCCTGGATGGTATACCATGAGAAAGGCTTTTTAGCCTTCACCTCCACATTAAAGTATCTCAGCTCAACCCTTTAGCCCTTGAAGTACTCAGTCAGGAAGTTGGGGTAGGGATAAGATCTTTCTTCTTTCTGCATTGCGTTGGAGATGTTGTAGGACATCAAGTTTCCAACATTGATAGGATATCCTGCCATGATAGAAGCTACCAACACTACTTGGGAAAGTGGAAGGACATGGTCATGCAGGCAACGGTCAAGACGGCTGCATACGAATGTTTGCCACCCTCTTGCTTCAAAGCAAAGGGTGTTTCTAAGGATTGGCACTCATGCTGTGAGCCATACAGGTGTTGACCCCAGAATAGCAAGTAACTCAGCTAGCCATGGGCGAACTGCGTCACCCAAATCTAGATTCTCCAGGTATTGCACTGCCTCAACCTCCTCAAACCCTACATATTTGTTCAGTGCTTGGCCATCGAACCGGATTTTCAAGTTCCGGACCTTCATCACTTTTGTACCCTTTTTGATGTGCGCAACATTGGCATTAAACTCCTTGAAGAGGTTTTCATTGGCATCATGCGGACGGCCGGAGAACCATTTCTACCATTTTCTCTCCGAGAATTGTCTTAGAACATTTGGATTGTGTTGGCTTAGGTCTTTGGTTATGAATTATCGCTCAAGAGTGAGCGACCTTTGGGTCCACCATTCCCGGAATTTGTCATAAGCTTTCGCACTGACAAACCTATCCGCCCACACCTCCGGGTTCCTTGATTTGGCTAAGCCTCCCACAACTGTATCACCCCCTCTCCCGTCATTCGGGACTTCATCATCATCATCTAAATTGATTGGTACTGAGGCAGCATGTGAGGGTGAGGGTTCAGAATCTTCACTTCTCTCTTTTGTACCCTCAGATGAACCCTTAGAGGAGGAGGACTAATCATCCAAATGCAATCTCCCCTGAATTTGTTGGGACTGGACTTCCGGCTGTGCTTGCCCGGAGTTCCCTTCAGAAGCCTCCCCGGATGGGACATACTCACTAGTGTCTAAAGTGTCCGGGGCTCTATTGGCGATTGCCTTCTTGGAGATTACTTTTTTGACTGACAGAGGTATGTTGGGTTTGCTCCGACCCCGGCGTCGGGAGGGCTCTGTCCTCCCTTTGGAAGTATCACCTCTACCTCGGGAACACACCATTTTCTGCAACATACAAGTAGTGAAAATCACTTAGTATTGGGGTGCAACAGGTGTTAAAGTATTACAGAAGAAATTGAAGTCAGTGCTTCTCAGAACAGGGCAGTGCAGACCGCACAAAAGTAAGTGTGACCGCGAACATCCTATCACAGACCACATAAAAGTGAATACGACTGCGAAATACCAATCGCGGACCACACAATTTTGGGTGCGGCCGCGGAAACAAATCAATGAGTTTCCAAAGTTAACAAGCGCGGACCGCATAAAATTGAGTGCGGCCGCGAAAGATCAATTGCAGACCGCACAAAAGTGATCGCGGCCACGAAATTTAGCAAGTGTCGGTGCCTTTGAACTAGGGTATCGCGGACCGCACAATATTGTACGTGGCCGCACTTTAACGCGGACCGCAGAAAAATGTGTGCTGCCAAAAAATTCAAATGAGTTCGGCACTGATGAACACTGGATACCTGGGTTTTCACTAATTAACAAAATTTTATGGAAATAAACCATGCAAAGCTACTAACCCCAGCCCCCATTGTGCATTTTATCACTACCCATATTATTCTAAGCAAGATCTAAGCATCAATTCGACATTTTGGCATGAATTTAACCCTAGATAAAAAGAAAACTAAAAACCCGAGAAAAGAAAAGAAAGAAAATGAAGTTAAATCATTGAAACTGAACATACCAGTAATGAAATGTAGCAAGGAATCACGCTTGATGAAAATGGAAGGAGATTGAAAGCAAGAACAATTGCACAGTGCTTTAGGTGTGTGTGAGAATTCAAGGTTTGTAAAGTGTGAATAGTTCCAAGAAGATGTATTTATACTTTGAACCAGTGACCCCACTGACTTACCTGAGTGCGGCCGCGAAATTTTGTCGCTGTCCGCACTCTTTACGTGTTTTGTAGCTCAGTTGGACGCGGTCTGCAAAAAAGTGGCAGCGGCCGCACAAATTATGCGGTCCGCAGAATTATGAATGCGGCCGCGAAGTCTTAAGGAGTTTCAACAGGACAACTTCAGAGGGTTGGAAATTTCTATCATTCAGATGCGCGGTACGTGTCATATTTGTGCGGCCGCGGAGTGCTTGTGCGGTCCGCATAATTTTGAGCGCGGTCCGCAAAATTCCACCACTTAGCCAAATTTTCCTTGTCAATTTCCTGCACTGCACAACCAATTCCTACACACACTTCACAACCTGTTTGTCCAAAACAATGCCTAATCTAAGAAGAAAATCAAAAGAAAGAAAAACACAACTCCCAAGAAGCGCCTGATTTAACGTTGCGACAGGACGCATGTTACCATCATTCATTTGAAATGGATCAATGCCACAATGTGGCCATCATCAACCTTACCAAGGTAGTGCTTCACTCGGTGCCCATTGACTCTAAAGATCTCACCATTCTTATTTTTCAAATCTAGAGCACCAAAAGGAGTCACATGCACCACTTCAAAGGGACCGCTCCATTTTGACTTTAGCTTTTCCGGAAACATACGTAACTAAGAGTAGAATAAGAGAACAAGGTCACCTTCTTTGAATTTTTTGTTCCGGATATACTTATCATGTAGGTACTTCATCTTGTCCTTATACAAGGACGAACTGGAGTAAGCATGGAATCGGAACTCATCAAGTTCATTTAATTGCTCCACCCGAAGATCGGCAGATACATCCCACTCTAGGTTTAACTTCTTCAACGCCCACATGGCCTTATGCTCTAATTCCACCGGGAGGTGACATGCTTTCCCAAACACCAACCAATATAGATACATACCAATTGGAGTTTTGTAAGCTATTCTATAGGCCCATAAAGCATTGTCAAGTTTCCTTGACCAATCAGTCCGGTTTGCATTGACAGTCTTGGATAGCATGCTCTTCATCTCCCTGTTGGAGACTTAAACCTGTCCACTTGCCTGAGGGTGATAGGGGGTTGACACCTTGTGAGTGACAATATACTTGGAGAGCAAAGTCTCAAAGGCTTTGTTGCAAAAATGAGAACCCCCATCACTAATGATGGCCCTTAGGGTGCCGAACCTTGTGAATATATTTTTCTTCAAGAAAGCCACCACACTCCGTGCTTCATTGTTGGGCAAAGCCACAGCTTCAACCCATTTGGAAACGTAATCCACAGCAACAAGAATATAGGTGTTCCCACACGAACTCACAAATGGACCCATAAAGTCGATGCCCCATACATCAAAACTATCAATCTCAAGGATGGTGGAGAGAGGCATCTCAATCTTCTTGGAAATCCCACCGGCTTTTTGGCAATCATCACACCGCTTAACAAGGTCGCTAGCATCTTTGTACAAGGTAGGCCAATAGAATCCACAGCTTAGGACCTTTGCAGCAATCTTTCCCCACCATGGTGACCCCCATAGGGCGATGGCAAGCTTCAATAATACCCAATTGCTCTTCTTCTTGAACACGTCTCCGGATAACACCACCGGTTCAAATTTTGAAAAGATATGGCTCGACCCAATAATAATCCAAGCAATCCCGTTTGAGCTTCTTTCTTTGGTTTGAAGAGAACTCATTCGGGACAATTCCGCTCACAAGATAGTTAGCCACATCGGCAAACCAAGGCATCCCGGTTAAAGACATGGAAAAGAGTTGTTCATCCGGAAACGAATCATTGATCTCAAGGCCATCATGGGGCCTCCCCTCCTTTTCCAAACGGGACAAGTGGTCCGCCACTTGATTCTCACTCCATTTTCGGTCTATGATTTGAAGATAAAACTCTTGTAGAAGAAGTACCCACCTCATCAATCTGGCCTTTGAGTCCTTTTTACTCATCAAATAACGAAGCATCGCGTGATCGGTGTGAAAAATCACTTTGGTACCTATGAGGTATGGGCGGAACTTTTCCATAGAAAAGACAATGGCTAAGAGTTCTTTCTCGGTCACCGTATAGTTGACATGGTCATCGTTCATGGTCTTACTAGCATAGTAGACTGGATGGAATATCTTGTTGACTCTTTGCCCCAACACTACTCCTACCGCTACATCGCTAGCATCACACATGAGCTCAAATGGTAAGCTCCAATTTGGTGCGGTAATGATGGGAGTGGCAGTCAACCTATACATGAGTAGATCAAAGCTTTCATACAATCATCATTGAACACAAATTTTGCATCTCTTTCCAACAACTTGCACAAGGGGTTTACCACCTTTGGGAAATCCTTGATGAACCGACGGTAAAACCATGTGTGGCCTAGAAAGCTCCTCACTCCTTTGACGGAAGTAGGAGGAGGGAGTTTTGATATCACTTTAATTTTTTCTTTATCCACTTCAATACCATTCTTGGAGATCTTATGGTCGAGGACAATGCCCTCCTCAACCATAAAGTGGCAATTCTCCCAATTAAGCACCAAGTTGGTTTCTTCACACGTGCCAATACCTAATCAAGATTATCCAAACATGCATCAAAAGAATCCCCCACAACAGAGAAATCATCCATGAAAACCTCGAGGAAGTCCTCCACCATATCCGTGAATATTTCCATTATACACTATTGAAAAGTAGTCGGTGCATTACATAGACCAAACGACATCCTTGAGAATGCAAATGTGCCATACGGAGAAGGGAAAGTGGTCTTTTCTTGGTCTTCAGGTGCAATAAGAATCTGGTTATACCCGGAATACCCATCCAAGAAGCAATAGTAAGCACGTCCGGCTAACGTATCCAACGTTTGATCAAGAAATGGAAGCGAAAAATGGTCTTTCCGAGTCACTTTGTTGAGCTTCATGTAATCCAAGAAGACTCTCCAACCAGTGACCGTTCTTGTGGGGATCAACTCATTGTAGTCATTTGTAATCACAATCATGCCCCCTTCCTCGGGACACATTGCACCGGTGAAGTCCATAACTAGCAAAAATGGGGTAGACAACCCCAGCATCCAACCATTTGATGATCTCTTTCCTGAATACCTCTTTTATGGACTCATTCAACCGTCTTTGATGTTCCACGGAGGGTTTGGCATCCTCCTCCAATATGATTTTGTGCATGAAAAAGGTGGGGCTTATACCCCAAATATCCGATGTCCAACCTATTTCCTTCTTCCTCTTTTGGAGTACTGCAAGGGTGGCATCTACCTGCACGTTAGTTAAGCATGAGGAAAGAATAACAGGTAATGTGGAACAAGGGCCTAAGAACTCATACCTAAGGTGTGAAGGCAAGAGCTTCAACTCCAATGTGGGAGGCTCCTCGATTGAGAGCTTTGCTGGTGGAGTCTTCCGGTTCTCAAGATCCAAGGAAAGTTTCAGGGGCTCATATATATATGAACCCATTCCTTGCAAAGCATTGACATATTCCACCAAGGCTTCCTTCTCATCCACATCATGACTCAACAACACAGATTCCAATTGGTCTTCCACATTAATCACAGCACTTGTGTCTTCAACAATCACTTTGGTCACAAGATCCACAAACGAACACACTTCGTTGCTATTAGGCTGCCTCATTGACTTGCAAACATGGAACACAACCTTTTCATCGCCCACCCGGAAGCTGAGTTCCCCTGCTTCCACATCAACTAAGGCCTTTCCTGTAGCTAGGAAAGGTCTCCCCAGTATGATTGGAACCTCGTAGTCAACCTCACAGTCAAGTATCACAAAATCTGCGGGAAGTATGAACTTGTCGACCCGAACTAGCACATCATCAATTATCCCCAATTGCCTCTTCATTGTCTTGTACGTCATTTGCAACCTCATAGATGTGGGACTTGGTTGCCCAATCCCCAAAATTTTAAACCAATAATATGGTATCAAGTTAATGCTTGCCCGCAAATCACACAGAGCTTTGGCGAAATCAGCACTACCAATAGTGCATGGGATTGTAAAGGCACTGGGGTCTTCTAACTTTGGAGCCATGGAGTGTACAATGGCACTCACTTGATGCGTCATTTTGATTGTTTCACAATTCATGGATCTCTTCTTTGTTACCAAGTCTTTGATGAACTTGGCATATCCCGGCATTTGTTCTAGGGCTTCAACCAAAGGCACATTTATGGACAAACTTTTCATGAAATCAATTAATTTCTTGAATTGGTTCTCATTGTTGGAATTTGCGAGCCTTTGAGGATATGGTGGAGGAGGCCTTGGAAAAGGAGCCTTGGCTTTGGGCACTACCGTTTCCGGTATGTCTATCACATGTTCCCTAGACGGGTTCACATCATTTTGTGTCTCCTCCACGTTGTCATAAATGTCTATCCTCACTTCATCATTCACATTCTCATCATTCACTTGCAAATCATTGATTGGTTCATCATCATCTTGCACCAACACATCATCACTCTCAATCTTTCTTGGATTAGAGGTACTAGAAACTCTACCTCTACCACTTCTTGTAGTCACCGCCTTAGCGTGGCCCGTATTGTTCCCATCCTTTGGGTTTACTACCGTATCACTTGGTAGTGCCCCCTTAGGGCGAGTATTCAAAGTTTGAGAAATTTGGCCAAGTTGGACTTCCAAGTTGCGGATAGAAGTGTTGTGGGAAGCTAATTAGGCATCAGAGTCGGCATTTTTCATCATCATTTGCTCGAACATGGTTTCAATCCGTCACATATCATTATTAGAAGAGCTAGGACCCTGTGATGGATATGGAGGCGGGTTGTTCGGTTGTTGATACATCGGGGGCCTTTGAAAGCCCGACCCCGATTCCCTTAATTATTGTTATTCTAACCCCCTTGATTGTTGTTGCCTCCCCAATTACTATTATTGTTGCCACCCCAATTGCCCTGATTTCCTTGATTACCCCAAATTAGATTATTGTTGTTGCTACTATTCCAATTTCCTTATTGACCTTGATTTCCCCAATTTCCTTGTGATCTCCACTGTTGTTGATTCGGAGCATTGCCCCGTTGACCTTGATAATTATTGACATATTGAACCTCTTCACTTTGATCATCATAGGAATCATCTTGATTGTACCCACTACCACTTTGCTCAAATTGATCTGGATTGTTATGAACTTGTTGACCTCGTTGCCTTCACTTGTTGATCATCATATTCACTCCTTCCATGGCATTCACTTGTTTTGGTCCTTGAACTTGTTGAGCTTTGGCCATTGGTTCATGGTAGTAGTCAACTCGGCTATAGCTTGGCCGTGGTCATGTAGCTCCTTGTGTAGGTGTATAACATTAGGATCACCTTGTGGCACATTAGCTCTACTTTGCCATGCCATAGAGGTATTCGCCATCTCATCAAGTATTTCACACGCTTAGGCATATGGCGTATTCATGAAGTTCCCCCTTGCGAGTTGGTTAACCACACATTGGTTTGTTGTATTGATGCCCCGATAGAATGTTTGTTGGATCATGGCTTCGGTCATATCATTATTCGGACATTCTTTAACCAGCGTCTGATACCTTTCCCAAATCTCATGTAGTGGTTCATTTGGCTCATGTTTAAAAGCAAGGATCTCATCTCTTAGCGTTGCCATATGTCCCGGAGAAAAGAACTTTACAATGAACTTCTCGGCCAACTCATCCCAAGTGGTGATAGAATGGTTGGTTAAACTTTCTAGCCAATCCAAAGCCTTCCCGCTTTGAGAGAATGGGAAAAGCCTTAACCTCAATGCGTCCTCAGAGATATTAGTTTGTTTGCTCCCCCAGCACGTGTCAACAAAACCTTTGAGATGCTTGTAGGCGTTTTGTGTGGAGCTCAGGTGAAGAAACCCCGTTGTTCCAACAGTGTAAGCATGACATTGGTTATTTGAAAGTTGACCTCCCTAATTTGGGGCGGGACTATTGCACTTGCATAGCCTTCGTTGGGCAGCACCCGGTGATCTGCCCTTGGAGAAGGTGGGGGAGGGTTTGGGATATTTTTATGAGGCGGTCGGCCTCTCCTTTATACTTTAGGTTCGGGTTGAATCTCATCCACGTGATCATCATCTCTACCTCCTCCCCCAATGGCAAATTTCCGAGGGCTTCGTTGTTAAGAGCCATTTGGTACCTAAAAGCAATTCACACACAAATAAGAAAAACGGAAGGAAAGAAAAACAAAACACACAAATACTCAGATATATAGCTAAAACCGTCTAACTCCCCGGCAACGGCACCAAAAATTGTTTGGGTCCAAGCCTACACTACTATTGAGTAGAGAGGATGGTCGATGCAGTTTTAACCCAACTAGGTCGGGATCGATTCCACAGGGAGTTAATAGTTTGAATTAGGTTTATATCTAAGCTAAATGCGGGTTTTGAATCTAATTACACTTCCACAAATGTTTGGTTTGATTTCTACTTCTAACTCTATTCCATTGCATGCAATATTTGAAACTAAATACTATATTTTTGTTGTTGGTTTTCAAATGTTTAAAGAAACTAGGGTCGTGATTTCTACCTAGGTGAATATCTAACGGATAGTAGAATCTAGGACAATCTTGTGATTAGTTTGGGGTCGTAATATAGCTATCACACCCGGGTACTCACTCTATACCTCTCGGTAGCTTGAGTGATTTTGCCCAATTTGGCTTTCTCAAGTCCAAATGGGTATTCATGCAATTCAAGTGATATTAGCTCAAGTCGGGTATTACTATCTCTAGGTTTAACCCTTTAATTGGGGTTATCAATTTCTTGAGTTCACCCTAATTCCTTGTTAGCCTAGTTTTCCTAGACTTAGTCCATTTTTCTCAAGTAGTGACTAAGTCATAAAGGCATGAATCAGTGTTTGCAATCACTAATTTTATAATTCTAGCAAGAACTAGGCTAAATATCACTAACCCATACACATTCAAGCCCTAAAATTCAATACCCATCAAATAACCACACTAGGGTTGGGTCACAACCCTAGCTATAGGTTTAGCTACTCATGGAAATAACAGAAATTAAAAATGAAATGAAGATAGAATTCATAATACTAGATTAAAAGATGAAAATCTAATATTGAAAGATAATTCTAGTATAAAATTGCCCAAAACGGAATGTACAACTGTTTCATGTGCTCAGCTAAAACATAACATAACCTAAAAATGTCAAAAAGATCTATTTATACTAAGGTGAAATTTTCTGACAAAAATACCCCTGCGGAGGTTGTGTGGCCGCGTAATTCTGACCTCGGTCCCCATTCTTCAAATCTGGATCTTGGATGAGATGACTTTCGTAGGCCGCATAATTCCAATCGTGTTCGCGTAATGGACTTCTGCGGCCGCGTAATTCTGACGCGGACCGCACTTCCTTCTTTTTCTCAAGTTGTTCGCTCTCTGAACTTCATGCACCTCGATCCGCATAATTTCCATCGCTGCCGCGGCGAGACTTTCGGCCGCACATTTGTGGCGCGGACCTCGCTTATTATTTGGCCTGAAAATGCACTCTCTGAATCTCCCTTTCGCGGGCTGCGTATTTCTGATCGTGACCGCATTGTAGCTTCCGCGGCCGCACAATATTTGTGCGGTCCGCGTTTCAGATCTCTTGGCCAAGTCTTGGTTTTTGTTCAAGTTATGACTCATTTATGAGTTGATTATGACTCCTTTGGCTCATTTTGAACAATTCCTACAAGCAAGCATATTACACTAGTTCCCGGGAATAACTTTACGCATTTTTGACCTAAAATGCAAGTAAAAGAGAGCAAATAATAGGTTAAAATCCCTACTTATCAGAGAGCATGGCCCAGGCCGGTACATTCCCAGTGGCACCAGTCGTCTCTCAGATTGGGGAAGGAGCACAGACTCCCGCTACTCAGACTCCAGAGCCTATGGTTCCCCAGTATCAGACTCCATCAGCCCCGCCAGTTGGGGCAGTTCAGCTGGTTGTTGCGACACAGGCCGGTGATAGGACCGCCATGTTTTCTGAGGCTTTATTGAGGTTTGACAAGTTTACTATGCTCTTTTCAGTTCACTTCAGTAGTGCACCTTGTGATCACCCGCAGGATTATCTTGACCACTACCATGAGGTGCTGCGGAATATGGGTATAGTTGAGACCCATGGGGTCGATTTTGCTGTGTTTTAGATGACAGGTTCTGCCAAGAGGTGGTGGAGGGATTTTATGTTGACCAGACCAACTGGGTCGCTTGCACTTACCTGGGATCAGTTCTCACAGTTATTTCTAGAGAAGTTTCTCCCTGTCACAGTGAGAGAGGATTACCGCAGGCAGATTGAGCGTCTCTAGCAGGGCAGTATGACTGTTACTCAATATGAGACCCGCTTTGTGGATCTTGCTCGTCATGCCCCTATCTTGCTTCCTACTGAGAGGGAGAGGGTGAGGAGATTTATTTATGGACTCACTTACACTATCAGGCTACAGATGGCCAAGGAAACGGGGTGATATTTCCTTTTAAACAGTTACAAATGTTGCTAGGCAGATTGAGATGGTTCTTGATTAGGAGAGGGGGCAGGGGACTGATAAGAGGCCTCGCCATTTCGGTGGGTTCAGTGGTGACCCGTCTGGAGGTAGGGGTACTTTTGGTAGAGGCCATCCCTCAATGTCACTTCAGTCAGTGCTCCAGGCATCTCATAGTGCATCAGGGGGGCGCGACCCTTATGTGTCTCATCCCGACCAGCTAGCCTACACTGCACCAGCAGCTCCTATTAGTGCACCTACGCTCCAAAGTTTTCAGGGTGGTTACCCAGGTCGACAGGGTCAGTTCCAGGGTCAGCAGTCCCAGCATCTGAGGGTTTGTTATACTTGTGGTGATCCGAGGCACATTGCTAGATTTTGCCCACGGGCAGCACACAACAGCAGGGTTCTCGTGCCATAGTTCCGGTACCGGTTGCTTCACCGCCCACTCAGCCAGCTAGAGGCCAAGGTCAGATCGCTAGAGGTGGAGGTCAGGTCGTTAAAGATGGAGGCCGGCCAGCTAGAGCCCATCCTAGAGACGTAGTTCAGAGTGGTAGGGCCCAGCCCCGATTTATGCTTTCCTAGCTAGGCCTGAGGCTGAGTCATATGACGCTATTATCATAGGTATTGTTCCAGTTTTTCATAGAGATGCTTCAGTTCTATTTGATCTGGGCTCTACTTATTCCTACGTGTCAACCTATTCTAAATATTAAAAGTCAAAACGAAAGTTCAAAAAAAGTTGCAAGCCCTTGGATTGACATACATATATTTCAAGATCAAGCTACAAACTCTTTGACTAAAATACGTCAAGATCAAGATCAAGCCTCAGACACTTGAATTAAAATAAAATAAACTAAAATTCAAGATCAAGCTCGGAAGCTCTTGTATTTTATTTGAGAAGAATTAGAGGATTCATAAAGATTGTAACACTCGTATTGTTTGAAATAGAATACTATGTAATATTTTTATGGACCCATATTATTTTCTTGACGTGAATTTTATTATCTAAAAAATTTGGCAAGCCCAATAGGACAATCTCTGCCTCTCAGCTTATTTTTCGATAATCAATGTTCAAAACATCGAAATGGCTTCAAAGAAAATTAACTTCCTTTAAGGATGCAATTTTCAAGTTCTATGCTGATGTGATCCTCGATGTTACATTTGGAAGTTTTGGACCAGTTACATGGAGTAAAGCAAGCTACCGGGACAGTAAGCGCTCCAAGTGCCATCTGCATCAACTCCTGTTTCTGAATCTTCATCCTCAAAAGGAGTAAGATCTTTTACTAACGCACTTGAAGGAGGAAGCAATACTGCTAAAAATATTAAGGAGATTATAGCTCTACTTAACCTCTCTATATCCCAGAACTCTACTATGAAGGAAGATGATGGTACTTCAAGTGATGGATCATCTCCACTTATAGTGCATAACGTGAACCATTTAAAGATCAATCTATGTAATGATTTGATCGATTGTTTTGTGTATTTGAGTATTGTTTTCCCTTTTGAAGCCTTTCGTGTGTGTATTTGTGGTTATGTGATTTGTGGGGATGATTGGTTGGGTTTCGGAGAGGTTTTAGATTGATTTGGAACAATTGGTTCTTAGTTTGGAAGATTAGGTTAGAAATATTGACCAAGTTTGACTTTTGTGAAAATTACCCAGAAATAATTTTTTGATGGTCCCAATAGGTTCGTATGGTAATTTTGGAGTTAGATATATGCCCCGGATCTGATTCAGCGGTTCCTTGGTTGACTTGGCTCTTTTGCCAAAGTTGGCAATTTGAAGGTTTAGAAATTTCCTAAGTTTGACCATGGGTTGACTTTATGGCTATCGGATTCTAATTTAGTTTCGAGACTTGGAATAATTCTGTTTTATCATTTTGGAACTTGTGTACAATTTTTGGTGCTTACTTATTCACACCCAAAGTTGGAGGGCCTACTTGCCAGTAGAACCCAAGTTTGAGGATCTGTTTATGTATTAGGCCATAATTTTACTGTTTTCTAGTATTTGTTACTTAATTAGTTTAAAACAAAAATCACAATCTAGAAAATCTTTGAACTTGTGTTTCTTAGCGATATTGAACAACTGTAGCTAAGCCTTAGTTCTTTGTGCGACTCCGAACCGGATTATATTTGCAGCGGCCGGTTATCTTTTTTAGGACTCAAGTTGGGCATGTTTATAACACGAGAAAAATAGTTTGAGTACATGTCCTAGTGAACGTAAGAGACCAAGTTGAAGTCCAGAGCTCAAAGATAATCAGTGGCGTACACAGAATTTTATAAGCGGTGTCACAATTTTAAACAGGGAACAAATAATAATTCACTATAACAACATAATATTAAGAAATATATAGTTAAAATCATAAACATAACTCAAGAATATTACTACAGATGAATTTTTATTTTTTAAAATGTATTCAAAGAAACCTCATTAAAAATAATACTAAATACTCTTTCTATATATAAAAAAATCTGACCCCAAATTCATTTGTAGATGAAGCTCAAAAAATGCAATAACAAATAACGAAGATGCCCAGCTTCGAACTTGTGACCTCTACTAGACAGATTGAACCTCCTGACCAAATGAGCTACCCAGCAATTCATATCAAGTGGTGTCACTTTATTAAATAATACTGTTATATATCTTTTGGATTTTATTTATATAGACATATTTAATAAAATTTTCCGACCAAGCGGTGTCACGTGACACCACTTGGGACATGGTGGCAAGGGCGGCTCTAGGGTAAGGCAAGTGAAGCCCTTATCTTAGGCCCCCAAATAATTAAGGCCCCAAAAATAAAAACTACTATTGTATTATTATATAATATATATACTCCATAATATATTTATATAATTATTAATAAAAGATTTTAAATTTTAATAATTTTTAACATTTGGTAGACGTAAGATTGAGTTAATTGGAATTAAATTTGTCACTAAATTAAATAATATATTTACCTTCTCATCAATTTTATTTTTCTTTCTTTATGTATAGTCTTTTTTCATGGTTCTTACGATTTTACTTTCTAATTTCAACTCCAATTCTCCAAATTAACTATTTTTTTTGTCACATTTGATTGATCCACACACCAGAAAGTAAGTTTTTTTGTGTCTCAACTTTTTTAACTAAGAAATCCCCGAGGCAAATGTTGCAAGGTTCAAAACATGATGAATAATGGGCTCTCCCTTTACCATTTCACTTAAGGAAAGAATTTAATTCCATATGATGCGCGCCTAACTGATACATCATGAGTGGTGCTCTCACCACTATATCAAAGTCATGTAGGTGTTTTTATGTCTCAATATTATATGAAATTTATAAGAGACGTTCAGGGTCTTTTTAATATATTTTGGTTTAGGCCACCAGTTTTGTTGAGCCGCCCCTCATTGACAATCAACAATTATTTACAGACTACTGCCCTACTATAAACGTACTATTCAACCAGCTTCATTCACATTTGGTAACTGAATGACAAACTTGCTGCATGCTCTTGTCATAGTTGCCATATTTTAAGTGAGACTCTATAAATTTTATTGAGAATGTCAGGGGCGGATAAGTGGCTCTAGTAGGAGACTAGTAAAGCCTTGATTTAGGTCCCCCAAAATTTTCAATAATGAATTCCATAATTTTATTTCAAATTAGATAATATAAATGTTTGTAGAAAAAATAAAAGCACAAAGAAAATTGTAAAAAAGAAAGAAAGATGTCTACTCTTAAACAGTAAAAATATTTTTAAAACTTTGAATTAAACTACTTAAATCTTCATATTAATAAATATATTTTTTACAAAAATATCAAATGTAACATATTGCAAATACATGTCTAATATCTCATTTATTTAAATTTTCCTTTTTAATATAAATAATAATATTACTATGTGAAGTTAAAGACTTTATGTCATTTAAGAATATATGCTATAAACAACAAGTATGAAAAAATGGCAAGATTAATTTTTTTTGCATATATGTGTGTATACGTACTAATAAAAAAAGTATAAGGCCTTTTATTAAAATTTGGCTTTAGGCCACCAATTTTACGGAGCCGGCCTTGCAAGGTGGATCCGCCATAATTAGTAGTTCCACCAACTTATTTGAGATTCATGTGTAGTAGATATAGTACATTCTTGCCTATTTACTTGCAAATTGCTGACGAGAAAAATCCTTGAGATTTAGTTCCTCGCGCATTTGTCTTTTTCTCACAGACATGAAGCTAACATCCAGCATTCTGAAGATACACTTTTTAATAAAGGAAGATGAATGATTCAAGTATACGTACAGAAAATGAAACCAAAAATCATATTCAAACATGTTAATTTTGGAGTAACAAAACTGTTAGGGAGAAGGACAAAAATCAGATATACAAAGTCTAGTGAGCTATGTACATGGGTTCGGTTATCTGATACTGGTGTACGTGCAGCTTTTGCTAACCTTTCTTGTATTTGGGAGGATTTCGACGGAGCATTCACACCAGTATTACACCCGTTTAATACAGGTATAACATGGCAATTGAAGGATCCATATAATATAGCTAAATTGCTATTTGCTGTTGTTGAATCACCAGGACAGAAGCCCTGGTCTTAAGATCCTTTGAGGCAAGCATATCACCAATGACTCCTAACTCTGGGATTTCACTCCATTCCTCAAGTCCTGCTGTTAGAGGACAATGCACATTATTTCGTCGCCCTGTTATTATAAGGTCATATTCATCCACTAACGAACGAACTAACAAGGCTGTCTCCGTTGTTTCATTCACTTGACGTTCAATGTACTGCACATTTTCCCAACCACTTCTGCTATGTTTCCAGTCACCTACAATATCCAAATTAACAACTTGATCAACATTAGAACTCATTTCTTTCTTAGACATTAACCGTATCACTGTGAGGCTAACGGTCCCACTAATGGCCATTCTCTTAGCAAAAGTCAATGCTTCTTGATCATCATTTCCTCCAAGAAATAGCATAGCAACACAATATGCATTCTGTGATGAACGGACAGAGTTAGAGCGGCGTAACTGGCCTCGGTCAACTAGGATTCCAACTGAACAAGGAGCCCTTTCAAGAACACTACAGTTCAAAGTTCTCAAACTGTGGTCTTCAACTTCTACTGATCCATCTACGGCCCATTTTCGATGAAAGGGCAATATAATGATGGATGCAAGGACATCAAGGGCAAGAGTACATATATCCTCATGCATTAGATTGCGTGGGGAGATAGCCGTAAAAGCCTGGATGGTCACAGCTCCATAGTTGTTCCGTTCGTACCCTTGGAAAGCAAGAATGACATTTTCTGAATAAGATACATCAGAAATGGCCTTTGTCTGAACTTGGTGGGAGATGAAAACAGAAGATGCTCGACCCCGTAGCTCTATAAGGTGGAGGACATTGGCAACTACAGGGAAATCCCTAGTGGGATTAGATTTCTCCAGCAGTCTAAGTATAGCAGCAGTATTATCCTGATTGTGGATGCAAAAAAGTATGGGCAATTTGTTGTTGGAGTTCATTAAGTTCCTTCTTTGATATCCAGCATATTTCCTAGATGGATCATAAAGCCAGCTCACCATGATTTGTACAAATACTGCAGTAAAAAGTGTTGCTATAACCATAAAAGCAAAAGTCTCCTGATTGATAATCTGCAAAAGATATGTTGAAAATTTTGTCCATTAGAACTTTCATTCCTCTGCATTATTGCTTGTGCCAACATTATACAAGAACAAGAAGCCATAACCAAGGTGATATTTCTTGCTTTTTTTTTTTCCAACTAGATTAAATGAGGCCAGGAATTCACTTACCTTAGTATCTCTTAGGAAGCTGTAGGTAGCCAAGTCGACAACCCCTCTCGTAGACATGATGAGGCTGAGTGCTGCAGCATCATTTAAGGGCATCTTGCAATATAGCATGGGAAGTAAACATGCTAGTATCTTTGATATACTTGCAACACACATTAGGATAATATTGGCAAATGTAAAAGAAGAAGACGGATTTATGGCGGAGAGATTTGTTCTTAATGACATTAGACTTACAAAAATAGGCAACAGAAAGCCTGAGGCAAATGGATCAAGTTTATCTACTAGAGTAGATCCTAAAGGTGGTCCCTCAGGCACGGCTAAACCAAAGATAAAAGGCCCCACAAGTACTGTTTGTTCAGCCCAGTCTGAGAACACACCAGAAAGTAAAACGGCAAGAACAATTAGCAAAATGTAAAGGTCTTTAACAGGCCTCCCTTCAGGGGTCCTTTTGGCTACCCATATCATGAGTGGTCTAAAGACAAAAATAACCACAATAATGAAAATAATAAAAAGTATTGCATCCTTGACTGCTCTTGCCAATGTACCCGTTGCACTTATAACAACTAGCACGCTAATTACGGTGATAGTGAGCCCAAATAAGTCACTAATAAGCGCGGAAGAAAGTGCTAACCGTCCAAGTTCAGAATTAAGGAGTCCGAGATCCTTAAGGAGGAAAGAGATGACAGGAAATGAGGTCTTAGCAATAGTTATCACTTCAACAGAAGGGGACACTGTTTTGGCACCTTCTTGAAAGAAAGAACGTGATAACGCAAATACGGTTATCATACCAGCTATCAAGGGAACCAAGTGATTAAGAATGCCTATTACTAGTGCTCTTCTTCCTATTTTCCTTGTCAAGCTAGTGTCCATTTTCACACCACTTAGAAACAGGAAAAGTAGGTAACCAAAAGTTGACAGTGCACCCAGAATTCCTTGACTTGCAATAGGAAACAAGGATTCTTGGTAACTCCTATAACGTCCAAGCAAAGTAGATCCAAGGATTAACCCGGCCTACACACACAAAAAACAATCATATTCACATCAGTTATATGGTGGCAATTGTTGAGATATAATACCTAAAGAGTGCTGCTTTTTCTAACAGATTAATCGCTCAAATGAGATAGTCACACACTTGAAAATAGCAAGTATCACAGCAAGTATAGGTTTCAAATCTCACCGCCGCCCAATATGCAAATAACATTTCGACCTGTTTGGTCCCAGAAAAATAATCAGGCCAACATGGGAGAGGGCATGTTGAAACATTATATAATTAAGAAATTTAAAGTGTGCTCTTGAGACCTCATATAACCTCTATACGACATTTCTACCTAATTGGATAGATTTGGTACAAGGGATAGCTTTTGAGTTGGCAAAGGAAGAATGCAACAATAAGTACAATTGTGACTCCACATTTATCCATGTAAAAGTCTAGACTTGAAGCAGAAAACTCACCAATCTTTATAAAGGGTGTTCAATATATATTATTTATCACTAAAATCTAATATTTTACATATATATATACAATGTAATTTTTTGACAAGGATGAGTTGACCACCCTTAGGGGTATGTACCTTCCCGAAAAATGATGCACTATGGAACACAAACTTGTATCAACTATAAATTTAAGAAACCAAACGAATGCCTTTTTTCTACAATTTTATTGCATTTCTATTGTTCTAAAGTCCTATTAATATGGGCTTAAGAGGACCATTGGATTAGAATCAAATATTTGAAGAAGAATGGGCATGCAAGAAACAGGAGAAACTAATGTTGTTGAAAAATACACATTACAAGAAATGAAATACATGCAAAATGAAGAAAAGAAAAAAGAGAGATAAATTACATACAAAGATTTCAGAAGTGATCTTGGGAAATCCAAGGCGCTTGAGGGGGGTATGAAAAAGTTGTGTGACAACATATATAAGGAGTATTTGAGATTGAATAGTTGGGACTGAATAAGTCCAGGGATTATTCTCTTTTCCAAATATTCCAAGTGAAACCCCTCTGGGAGGGAACCTTACACATTGAAGAACTTTTTGGGTAGAGATGGAGTCTGTGTTATTGCTCATTTTTTGCCCAGCAAGATATATGATCAATTATTAATTATATACAGTTTTACATACTACCACCTCTACCTTGGCCCTTGGGAAGAAATTAAAAGGGTTTTTGTTTTTTTAATTAGCTTTCTAATTGTACCGGCCATACCTAGGGTTAAGAGAAGTTTGAAGGAGGGAAAATTGCAGAATTTAAGGAAAGTGGAGGTCTCAGTTATTTGCTGATGATCAGCTTTTTTTGGTAGACTTATGTGTTTGATATTGCTCCAATTTTATCGGATGTCTCCAGCAGACCAACAGTTTTGTCAGCAAGTTTCCTATTTGTTTAATTGTTGTATAACCTTTTATCAAAAGAGTGAGCTTATGTTATGTACACTTTTAGTGTAAATAATTTTTGTATTATTTGGCTAGTTAAATTGCAATAATAGGTAATTCTCATATCCAGCATGATATTGTAATTTAGAATAGGAAATTTTACCTACTATAGCAAACTATTACACCCTATTTATCATAAACTAAAACAATTTCAATATATTATTACTTATAGCTACGTTTTCTATTTTATAGCAAATAGTTATTTATTTATACCTACCATTGAGGCATAAAATAAAATATTCTTTCTCTCTCTCTCTCTCTCTCTTCCTTCTCTCTATCAACAAGATTCTCAATCCTCTCTCTTCTCCATCAAATCAGCAGAATCGTCGGCGTCATCATCGTGGTCGTCGTCAGAATCCTCGTCAGCGTCATCATTCACTATTGGCTCATCCTCTTAGGCGAACAGATCTGGCCATGGCTAAGCCGGAGAAGATTTGAAGGCCGGGTTTTTGTTCGTCTCCATTTTTAGTTTAATTACAATGTATACAGTATTTTGCTTGGCTAGAAAACGACATCTCCGGTAAACTTTCTTCTCTTCTTTTCTATTTTAGTCACATACAATGATACAAATATATTGTATTCTGTACAAATACACTCAAATACATTATATTTTTGTATAAATATATTATTTTTTGCATGTATTTATGTATTTCGAAGGTTTGTATTTTTGAATATAATATAGCCGAATATCACTGTGTTTTGTGATTTTTTGTTGTTTAATACAGTCGAATTGAATACGATAAATTGAATACAATATATAATAGTGAATAATGAATATCTGTGAATTGAATACAATGTATACGGTCGAATTGAATAAAACGGTATACACTCAATTTCTTGATTACCTCACTGTATTTTATAAATACAGTCGCGCGAATACATCGGATACATCATAGTAGCAGCGAAAATTGTGTAGAATTGATTTTGTTGAGTTAAATTAGGAGTGATACATGCTAACTGATCCTCTTTCCGCTATTAAACAGCTGGATTCACCTATTTTTTAGGAAAATTCCGCTACTGTATTCATGAATATAGTAGCGTGAATATAGCGAATACGGTCCCACAACTGGATTCCCCTATTTTTTAGGTAAATTCCGTTATTGTATTCATGAATACATAGCGCGAATACAGCGAATACAACCACGTAGCAGCGAAATTTATGTAGAATGTATTTTGTTGAGTTAAATTAGGAGTGATACACGCTAATTGATTCTCTTTTCGTTATTAAACAGCTGGACTCCTCTATTTTTTGGCGAATTTCGCTACTGTATTCATGAATACAGTGGCACAAATACAGTCGCACAGCTGGAATTCCTTATTTTTTTAGACAAAATTCGCTATTATATTCATGAATACAGTAGCGCGAATATGGCGAATACATTCGCGTAACAACTAAATAGTAGATATAGGAAGTAATTATGTATATGGTAGCTGTAGGAAGTTACTAGCCACTAAACAATAGTGGTTTATGAAAATTCCTCTTTGGAATATACAGTAGGGAATCTTACGGAAGTGTCCCAAATACGTTCTAACTTACCAACCACTAGTCATTAATTATAGACTTATCAAAACTAGCCAAACACATAAAAATTAAAAACCCAAATAAATAAGGATTCTTTCTCTCCAAGAATCACTTGTAAAGATCTTCTTACATATTTTTAAGTGTGATCAGCAACATTCGATGTAAGACCGAAAGGAAATTTCATGGATGAGGTAGGAAACAAGGTGATGAAATACAAATATATACATATATATATATATAAATTATATATATATATATATATATATATATATATATATATATATAATACAAAAAACTCTAAGCAAAAAGGGATATTTTTTAATGGGTATGGTTGAAATTCATTGAAAACATATAGATGAATCGATATACAAAATTTGAGAAAACTTGGAGGTGATTTGGACTGGTTTGGTATCAAAATTCGTAGTTAAATCGAGTTCAAAAAACTCTTCTGCGGCACATGTATCTCATAGACAGGTATACATGGATATACATGTGATACACATTTGATACAAATATGATACATATGTACACAAATGATACACAGTGTGATACACATATTATCTATTTTCATATTCATTTTCTAATTCGAATTTTTAATTTAAACCACCTCAAAACTCTACCAATTCATCCCAAAACTGAGATATAAGCTCGTTAAGATGTATCCAATCGATTCCAACAACACCCACTCAAAAGAAAGTAACAGTTTAATATTCTTTTTGGCTACAAATAGCTAATTGGCAAATATTGGTGATATTTTATGAACTAGCTAAATTTTGTACTAATTTACTTATGGACTGACATGACTGGTAATTTCCCTATATAATAACGTACAATTAATTGTTAAATTGCACTTATAAATAAAAGATCTTTATCGATGTATAAACTTAAACTCATACTAAAAGTATTTCTTTCTAGCTACGATTCAAGTTATATACGTCCGATATAGTATCATATTTTAACATTATTAATGCAATTTGACCTGCTATAACATGTCAAATAATTACAAAAAAAATAAATAAATAAATTCATTACTACACTCAATATTATTTGCGTCCAATAGTATTGTATAGAAAATGAGTACTCCTATTTCATTAAATCGCTCTGGTATTTTGAGGCAGGAAATAATACCTTATTTGTCGATCTTTTGCATGAAATAAAAAATTAGTTAGAATAATATCTTCAAGAGGTTTTCGAAATTCGTAACTATTATATAACCTATAAAGTATATCACCATTCGAAAGTTTTACTTTTTATTTTGTTAATTACAATGCTGGAATATTTTTAAAAAATAATTAGACTTTTGAATATTTAAGAATAACATGAAAATATAATAAATGATTTATACAAAATTGACTAGTTGAAATGAAATTTTAATACTTTTCTAGTACTGTTACTTATAATATACTATTAGTCTTGATTGTTACTTAAATTTTATTGTATTATATCGTTAAATCTGTCTTTACGTAACGGAATGTGTCACTTTATATAAAAACCGATTTGGTGTGGTTGTGTCTTTACCTTATTTTTCTATCTCATCTTGACCATCCTTATTATTAAATAAAAGTATTTTTTTTGTCCTTTATCCTATCTTTTTATATAATAATCTTATCTCTTACCCTACTTTCTCTTTGTAATATTACAAGTTTATCGTTCATATTCTTGGTACATGATATCATGTAATAGCGACAAACGATATAATCCATCCAAACGTTACTCATTAAAATAATACTCCATTCGTTTCAATTTATGTGAACATATTTCCTTTTTGGTCTGTGCAAAAAAGAATGACCTCTTTCCATATTTGGAAATAATTTACTTTTATGCAATAATTTATAGCCACACAAACTAAATGTGCCTTATTTTACACCACAAGTTCAAAAGTCTTCTCTTTTTTCTTAAACTCCATGCCCAGTCAAATGGGTTCACATAAATTGAAACAGAGTGAATAATACAATAGTGTTGAGAGTAACAAGAATGAAGTAGGGTAGTATTGTGTAGCTAACTTAAAAGTGATGGGTGTATATGTAATATGTAGAAGTTAGTAACTAACTCAGTAGTTAGTCGGTGAATTAGTTTTATAACAGTAGCTTAGGAAGTTGACTGTACACGGTAATTCATTTTCCATTTTCAGAAAAGAAGAAGAAGCTCTTAGCTCAATCCTCCATGATCGATCCCTTTCACTATGGAACGGACAATGGAACAGAGTTCATTAACTCTGAATGTGCAAACATATGCTTAGTAAGTTTGGCATAATTTATCAGAGGTCTTGTCCATACACACCCAACAGAATGGGTGGTAGAAAGAAAACACAGACACATACTGGAGGTGGCTAGGGCAGTCAGATTTCAAGGGTACATCCCATTAAAGTTTTGGGATAAATGTGTATTGTTAGCAGTCTACTTGATAAACAGAATGCCTACACCAGTACTTGCAGGGAAGTCCCCTTATGAATTGTTTCATATGAAAAGTCCATCTATGAAGCATATGAGGGTTCCAGGTGTCACACCTCCTTTTTTACACACCTACCCCGAAGGATAGTGTATAAGGGAGTTTTTCCAATTTAAGTGACATTATTCGAATTGGGATTATTTATTTATTCAGAGTCGCCACTTGGGATAGGTTTGGTTTTTGGTGTCCCAAGTCACCGGTTTATCTTGAATCCCAAATCGAGGAAATTTCGACTTTTCGAATGAAGTCTGCGAACCAGAAATTCTGACTAAGGAATTCTGTTGACCCAGGGGAAGGTGTTAGGCACCCGCGGATCCCGTGGTTCTAGCACGGCCGCTTAAACTATTATAAATGGCCTAATATATGCTTTTAAAACATGTTCATCATATAGTACAATTTTAGAATTATTTACCGCTTTTAATTGATTTTGTAAGGAAAGTTGAACGTCATTTAAAACGTGTTTTTGGATCACGTCACATGAAATGCACCCGGATCCGCAACATATTTTATTCGACGTTTTGGGATTTGGACTTGGGTCACATGAAATGCACACCCGAATTTAGGAAGGTAAAATTATTAAATGACGCGCCTAAAGCAACTAACGCGTTGTTAACTTTGCGGGAGACCATGAAAGTTCGCTAAATGGCATGTCCCGAGTTCTAAAGATTTTGAAGATAAAATTAAAGAGGGCCACGCAATTTATGAATTTTGTTTGGCGTGGCGCACCTCGATTTATTTTAAAGGCCATCCTAAAAGGAACTATTATTCTCTATTAAGGATTGTCTCTAAAAGGCCTAATTAATTAATATTGTTAATGAGCTATTATTAAAAGCATTCAAGCGAATTCGGGCCTCAAGTTCAAGTCCAAACTCAAACAAAAGGATCTCCATCATTGAAAACCCCCTTAATTTGAGCTTGCTACTTAACTTGAAAGGCCCAAACTTGCATTACAAAATTTAAATTACAACTTTAAAAAAGGTTTAGGCCCTCAGCGCATTGGGCTTCGAAGCCCGCCCATGGAAAAGGAAATTGTAATCAGCTTTTAAAAGAAGCCATCTCAAATGGGGCTTCCGAGCAGGCTCAACGCGAAGGCAACAAGAACTGGGATTTAGGCCCAAATTCACACAGGCCCTTGACTTAATGACATTAATTGGTCTAAGGTGGGCCTGATGATGTCCTGGACAGTTATTGTATAACTGGGCCATATTAAGCCCAATTTTATGGCCTGGACGGTCCAAGCATTACTACTAACCAAACTAGTATTGGCCAAAGCTTGACTTACTAATTTAACCAACTTTCAACATCAATAATAATTTAGTTTATAAGCCAATATCAGGACTTAACTTCTGATTCACATGAAACGTGAACTAGAATTTGAAAGAAAAAATTTGATACTGGACATTTGAGATAAAATTTCACATACAAATACAAAAATAGAACTGAAGTATTTTATCATGTGAACCTAATAGACTAACATATCACTGATCTCACAAACAGACCTGAAATTTATTGATTTACTAATTTTAAAGGGAAACAGATCACCTATAGCTACTAAATTCCTAAGCTCAACAAATTACAAGTTTCCAGCCTCTTCAACTAACTTCAAACATCCAAATCACAAGCAAGGCCATAGTAAACTTCTAATTTCGAATTGACAACTAATTCTGAATTGGTTCTAACACTACTGAATATCATACTCATGTGATCATGAAAGGTAAATCAGCAGTTCAGCAGTCCCGTTATATTACACATATGAGAATACTCTATATGAGTCTCTTGTACATATAGTTTCAGACAGGAGAAGCCTAAACACTACCTATGATTCTATAGCTAAGCATGAAACACATAAAAACTGTAAAATAACAGGGAAATCAGACTTGAATGTATCCTTTATTCAAATTTCTTCCAATCTGTTACATGTTTGGCAGTTGATCCTCAGTTATGAGCCAAGGAAAATACCTGGAAATGAAAATAAAGGAGAAGTAAGAGGCAGCAAATTCAGCAGCAGTAGTGTAACAGGAACCAGCAACTTGAGATCAATTTTAAACCCAGAAATAGTATCCAGCAACCCAGGGAATGGTTTC
Organism: Nicotiana attenuata; assembly: GCF_001879085.1. Lineage (NCBI taxonomy): Eukaryota > Viridiplantae > Streptophyta > Magnoliopsida > Solanales > Solanaceae > Nicotiana > Nicotiana attenuata. The sequence goes on from NW_017670234.1 coordinate 2,159,037, forward strand.
AATGCAAACAGCACCAGTAAATAAACAAAAACAAGCTTGAATGACCCCAAATTAGCTTGAAACAACCTCAGGGATCTCTAAACCTCAACACTGAAGTTTTCAGAACTTTTAAAATGTCTAGAAATCTAAGATCTAAAACTCTAAATGCTCAAAAACTCTCAGATTTTGCAGAACTTATGTTGATTTTTGGATTTCCCTCTCAAACTTTCAAATTTTAAGAATTTTTTGGCTTTTTTTTTGGACTGGAATTTCGAATTTTCAGATTCTATGGCTTTCTAACTTTGAATTTTGAATTTCAGATCTATTGGTTCTCTAAAACCTTTTTTTTTTGAATTTTTCAGATCTCTCCAACTTGTATTGTAAGGCAAGGCACTACCCTTTTATAGACAAAATTAGGGCAGCATTCAGATTTTCCTTTTGCACCCTTGCCCCTTATTAATTTTCAGTTTTTAGCTACTTAGTCCTTTAATTCATGACTTATTGCCCAAGTTATTATACTAAGTGTCTGAAATTTTAATTAGAACCCCCATCTAGAAGGTTCTAGGGGGTTCTATTTCAGTTACTGCACTATTCTCTAATTGAAATATCTATACTAACCCTGAATTAATCCTAAAATTACTAACCTAGGTTAAACTAACCCTAGCCCCTCTTAACTTGGTCAACATGACCATGGTTAATTAATAAGGGCCTGGAAATGTTCAGCAACAAACAAACAACATTCAATTGAACTAATCCTATTTTTAATCTTGAATTAACTATTAACAGTCCAAATTAACAAACTATTGGCAATTATCAATCAAACATGGATTTAAGAGAACAAACTAACATTAACCACACATTGAATCATGTTATCCATGCAAAAGAACCAATACTGAGTCATGAATCGAAACTTAAAAATCAAAATATGAACCGAAGCTGAATCAGAGAAAAGAAACTAAAACTTAACAAAAAGAAATCTAAGAAAAACTAACAATCAAATACCAAAAAAAAAAAGACAGAAACAAATAAAAAGAAAAAGAAATGAAAGAGAAAGGGATTTACCAGAATTGAGTCAAAACCTGGGCAAATTATTTTGAAATTGCTTGAGCAAAGTAGTGTTTAATCGTGTGTTCTCATGAGAAAACACACAACTAAACCCTATAATGGTCAAACCCCCAGCCTTGAGAAAATTAGGGTTCTGATCCGGACTTTGATTTAAAATTCGAGCCACTGGAGGAAGATTCGAGGGAAAATAAATGGGGATTTGGGATGAGAGGGTCATGGTGGTCAAGGGGTGTAAAAATGGTGAGGTTTGGAGGCGGTGCCGTCGTACACGGCGGAGGCGGCGCTAGGGTTTTGCTTATTTGAAAAAATCTAGTGGGATTTGAGGGGAAAGGGGTTTGGATCCGTAATGGGGAGGATGAGAGGAGGCTGTGGTATATTTTTGGTGTCCATTGGGTGATCGCCGCCGGCGGAGGCGATTTCCGGCCGGCGGCGGACGGTGGTGAACGGTGGTGTATTAGGGGTGTGAGAGAGATGGCCGGATAGGGGGGTGGGGTGGGGTTTGGACATATATATACTTAAGGACCCTAGCTTCTGAGCCGCTGGATCATGTAACCTCGACGGCTCAGATTTAATCCTAAAGAACGACGTCGTTTTATTGTTAAAGGGGGCTGGATCGGGTATCGGGTAATTTGGGCTTGGACTGGTGTGGGGCAGGTTTTGGTCTGGGCTGAAATTTAACAACAGCCCAATACTTAAACTAACACAGGCTGGCCTGTTTTCTTTTCCTTTATTTTATTTCAATTAATTCTTTTTATTTGTTTTTCTTTTCTTTTTTTTTAATTTTGTCAAATACAAAATTAAAATGAAAAGTCCTGATTTAACTCTAATTTTCTAAAATTAACTAAATCCTAATTTAAAAAGAAAGCTAAGAAAAAATCGAAAATTAAAAGTAAAAAAAAATGCAAAAGAACTATTTTTGTTATTTTCTTCCATTTCTTGTAATGTTAATTAACTAGTGGAACTAAAAAAAAAATATAAAATTGGGTCCTAAATGCAAGTATGCTATTTTTGTATTTTTTTTTTTATGAATTATCATGCACACAAAATAAAAATACACACAAAACACGCAATTAAATCCTAAAAAATCAAATAATAAAAGAAAAATCCTAATTCTAAGAAGTCTATAGGAATAATTCAAGCGAGGCAAAAATTACGTGCTCACACCAGGATGCCTTTGCTATGCTACACCATCAGTCATTGGTGACAAATTCCAACCAAGAGTTGTGGGCAGTGTTCTGATGGGGTATTCAGCTGTGCAAAAGGGATACTTGTTGTTTGATTTAACTCACAAAAAATTCTTTGTTAGCAGGAATGTGACTTTTAGGGAGTCAGTTTTTCCTTTCAAATATCTGCAGACCACAGGACCTGCAATGTTTCAACCTGATCCCTACTTGATCACTCAGGCTGTGCCTACTGCAAACATCACTGATCCTGCCCCTACAACTACAATTGATTCTCAGTTTGATGATCGCAGTGCAGAACAAGGGGCCAGTATAGAGGATCTCCACTCAGGAGAAGCACCTCCAAGTGGACCTGAAGATATGGGTCCTACAGTAGCAAGTGAAGACGCTGACATACCTGAAAATGCAAATGAGGACCAAGATATTGTAATCACTGAATACAATCATGAAGCAGTTCCTCTAAGAAAGTCAGCTCGAGATAAAGGGCCTCCATTATGGCTGCATGACTATGTGACTTCTCAAGCCAGTAGCTTTTGTCCTTACCCCTTGAGCAACTACCTGGATTACAGCAGTCTGTCATATAACTATCAGGCCCATCTAGCAGCATTTTCTACAACAGTTGAACCTGCATCTTGTGATGAAGCTTGCAAAGATCCCAAATGGGTGGATGCCATGAAGGCTGAGCTCACTGCTCTTGCAGACAACAAAACCTGGGAGATAATGCCATTGCCACCAAACAAGAGAGCCATTGGTTGCAAATGGGTATATAAGATCAAGTACAAGGCAAATGGTGAAGTTGAGAGGTACAAAGCAAGGCTAGTGGCAAAGGGGTACAACCAGAGGGAAGGTCTTGATTATCAGGACACCTTTTCACCAGCTGTAAAGATGGTGACAGTGAGGGTAGTGCTATCTATTGCTGCAGCTCAAGACTGGCATATCCATCAAATGGATGTCTATAATGCCTTCTTACAAGGAGACCTCTATGATGAAGTCTACATGCAACTTCCTCAAGGTTTTCACAACAAGGGGGAGCCAGGCCTAGTGTGTAAGCTTTTCAAGTCCTTATATGGTCTTAAGCAAGCATCTCGACAATGGAATGTGAAGCTGGTAGATGCATTGGTACAGTCTGGTTTTCTACAAAGCCAACTGGATCACTCCTTATTAATCAAGAAGGTAGGGTCCAAGATTGCGGTTGTATTAGTATATGTTGATGATTTGCTTATCACTGGCAATGATAATGAGTTGGTATGTGACACTAAGAATGCACCACAACAAGCCTTCAAACTAAAGGATCTGGGGGAGCTGAAGTTTTTCTTGGGAATAGAATTTGCAAGGTCTAGACATGCCATACTTATGAACCAGAGGAAGTATGCTCCGCAGCCGATTTCAGATTCAGGCTTAGGGGGAAAAAAACCTGCCTGGAATCCTTTGGAAAGCAATCAGAAATTGACTAGTACAGAATATGATGATCATGTTGGACACAAAGGTGATACACCATTGGATGATATAGGAGCTTATCAAATATTAATAGGCAAGTTGTTGTATCTTACAATGACTAGGCCAGATATAAGCTTTGTTATTCAAACCTTGAGCCAATTTCTGCAGTATCCAAAGAGATCTCATATGGAAGCAGCCATGAGAATTGTTAGATACATCAAGAGAGAACCTGGATTGGGAGTGTTACTATCAAGCAAACCAGCAAAAGAAATCAAGGCATACTGTGATGCAGATTGGGCTTCTTGTCCAAACACCAGGAGATCAGTGACAGGATACTTAGTGAAGTATGGGGAATCTTTGGTATCCCAGAAGTCCAAGAAGCAAACTACAGTGTCTAAGAGCTCAGCTGAAGCCGAGTACAGGAGCATGGCTTCAGTTATGTCAGAAATAACATGGTTGATCAGATTATATGAAGAACTGGGGATAGAGTTGAAGCTCCCAGTTGAGTTGTTATGTGATAACAAAGCAGCAATCCAAATTGCTGAAAACCCAGTTTATCATGAACGAACCAAACATATTGAGATAGACTGCCATTTCATAAGGGAGAAAGTGCAGAAAGGAGATGTAATGCCTCAGTACATCCAATATGAAGAACAACAAGCAGACATTTTGACTAAAGGGCTTGGAAGTCAGCAGCATGAATTTTAGTGTCCAAGCTGGGTCTGTTGAATGTGTTCACACCCTCCAGCTTGAGGGGGAGTGTTGAGAGTAACAAGAATGAAGTAGGGTAGTATTGTGTAGCTAACTTAAAAGTGATGGGTGCATGTGTAATATGTAGAAGTTAGTAACTAACTCATTAGTTAGTCGGTGAATTAGTTTTATAACAGTAGCTTAGGAAGTTGACTGTACACGGTAATTCATTTTTCATTTTCAGAAAAGAAGAAGAAGCTCTTAGCTCAATCCTCCATGATCGATCCCTTTCACTAAACTTCACAATAGAATACCGAAACATTATAAAACGATACATAACAACCATCCAAACAAGTTGCTAATACATATATAATGGTGTGACCTAGCAATCCTGGAAGATGAAATGTATCAACAAAGTTCAAAATTCATATATACATATATATATATAAAAGCAAAAAAATGCTCAAGTTTTTTTGTATGTCTAACTCTTAATGGACATTGTTATTCGCAAAACAATGCAAAATTAGTCCAGACAACATTATTAAGAAAAAAAATAATTAACTTAAAGCTTGTTGGACATTAGTACAGAAAAAATTCAATTAACTTACTACAATTTACATATTTATTAGTATGATATAATAGATTTTAGAGAAAATGGCCAAAATATACCCCTGAATAATTTAAAATAGAATAACTTTGCACCCCCCCCCCCCCTTTTTTTAAAAATATCCTCTACTTTAGTCAAGTAGCTCAAAAATTTCCTCCCCACTAACGGTTGCTCCAGAACAAAAGAAAAAGGGGCAATTTTCCCTAGAGAAATGATGCAAATTGCCCTCCATTAGGGTGCGGATAAGTGCTCCTGATTATAAAGATTTGACCAAAAACTTATACCGGAGATTATGAGATTACTTTGACTACTTCAAATGATACGTTTATACACTGTCAATTTTATGCAAATAAAGTTTAATTACCAACATTAATTTATCAATCAAATATTTATTCTACTTTCCATTCGAAAGTTTTATACCCTCGATTCAAATAAATCTTAAAATAGTTATGTAAGAAAAGGTCAATTATTTCGAGTTTAGAAAGAATAACTCTTTTTTTGGTGAAAGGGATTATAATATATTAATAATTAGTTAGAGAAGTTAGGAATGTTAGGAGGGTACTGGTTTCCTCCTATGATGGTGGACATAAATTGTTCCAAACTATCACTATTACAATCCAAAGTAGTTCTAGGTACTACAGTTCCTAGGATGTCTGCCCAAAAAATTCCATTTGCATACTGAATTGGCAGCATTGTTGTTCTTCCCAAAAATTTTACTTTTGCTCCCTCCTTTGCTAACATGTCAGCCACCATATTTTGTTCTTTGTAGTTGTGTTTTACCAATGTTCTGCTCATCCTTTGGATCAACAACCTGCATTAAGAAATAATAGAGTCATAAGTGTTATTACCAGTTATTAATATTCTTATTACCTCTGTAGAGTCGGTAGCTATTTTCAGCGGTGTTAGACCCCTTTGTTATGCAATTTGAAGTCCCCTTAAAGGGCCGTTAACTCTACTAGTGTATTGGTGGTGTAGGGCATGTTTTCCAGGTAGCCTAGGATCCAGTCTCCACTGGAGGTCCTAAAGACACCTCCAATGCCACCTATCACTAAGTTACCTAAGCTGCCCCTTCAGTGTTAAGTTTATAATGACCCCTAAATGGAGGTTCCCATTTAACACCTATAGTAACTGCATTTTTCAATTTCTCCCTATCTATTACTATGTAGTATTCAGTGGCTTTTGCAATGGTGTTAGAAGTAGAGATAGGATCCTTCATTTTCTTGAATAGGTTGTGATTCCTTGTTAGCCATATATGCCAGAAATAGAAGGGATAACCTCCCAGGATATGATGTTATTGAAAGGCTTTTTCTTTAAGTTGGTCCATGTATTGGACCAAGATTGGCCTATAAAGTTGGGGTTCTGTTGTTGGCTGGTAGTTTTGCTTTGTGTGGTAAGATTATTCCAGAACAGCTTAGCATTGGGACAATCAAAGAAGATATGGCCACATGTTTCAGGAGTAGAGGAGCAAAAACAACATGCAGGGTTACAATTAACCCCAATTCTATGGAGGGAGCTATGATAGGTAGTCATCCATGATACAATAGCCAGATGAAGGTTTTAACCTTATTAGGAACTATTAACTTCTAGATCCAGTTGAAGTTTTTATCCTTCCTGGCCAATTTTGGCTCGACTTTACTGCTAAGGAAAGTGTATGCTGAATTAGTGGTAAATGTGCTATTTGGTGTCAGACCCTAAAATCTTATCCTCATTGACTGAATTAGTAGGAATGAATGTAGACGTGATCAGATTCATGATATTTTCAGGGAGACTAACGGAAAAGGAAGAGGTATTTCATTCCCGATTATTTTAGATGGTGGCCACTTTGCAGTGGAGGATCCAGGATTAATAGATCATGGGTGCTTCAATAATTTTAGTGGAAATTCTAAATGGTCAAACATAATCATAATGAGTGCTCATGGTCAATTATTCAAATTTTTTAGGTATTATCTATGAATATATCACACAATTTGGCCAAATTCAATGGGTGCTTCAGCACCCATACCTTCAAAGGTAGATCCGCTACTGCCACCTTGGCATTAAGGTCAATTAAAGATAGAGGACCCCCAATCATATTTTTGATGGATGTATTATTTGTCATCCAAGCATCATTAAAGAAACCTACCCTGTCCTCTTTGTTAACTGTCACGCCCCGAACCTGGGCCTGGACGTAATACGGCACTCGGTGCCTAACTACATGTGACCGAGCGAACTAACTGGCTGGCTAAATCAACATGTGGTATCATAACATACTGAATGCAGAAGATAAACTAACACATGCTGATATACTGAAAGTGTGGATGATATAAATTAAAGTGCGGAAATACTAATACAATTCTGAAACATATTTGTAGCCAACATGGCTTAATATGAAAAGCCTGTGACTCTGTCTAACTGTTACTCTAGTCTATGAAGCCTCTAATGAAGTACTGAAAACACTGACTGCCTGTAAATACTGAAAGATCGTAGAGTAATGATAATGCCCCGAAAGAACTGGGGATCACCAAACAGCAGGCCCCGGGCAAAAGGGACGTCAGTACATTTAAATTATACTGGTATGTAAAGCAACTGAAAGAAAGAATTATAAATGGTGAAACTGAAACTAAGCTGATAACTGAAATGATAACTATTGAAACTGAAACTGAAGTGAGAACTGGTAACTGAACTGATAACTGAAAAGATAACTGATAATTGATAACTGATAACTGATAACTGATAACTGAACTGAATAAAGGAAGTAAGGATATGAATACTCCCTCTTCTGAATGATTAACAACCTATTTATCTGAATATTAAACTGCGGCCTCAGGCCCAATATATATATGTGCAGAACTGCGGCCTCGGGCCCAAGTATACGTATACATAACTGTGACCTCAGGTCCAAAATGCATAAAGCATAAACTGCAGCCTCAGGCCCAAAGATGCATAAAGCATAAATTGCGGCCTCAGGCCCAAAGATTCATAAAGCATAAACTACGGCCTCAAGTCCAAAGACAGGTGTTCAACATTCAGGAACTGAGAATCATACTGAAATACATAATGCTGAAATACTGAATCATACTGAGTTACATGATACTTGAATGCTGAATCGCACTGAGTTACATAATACTGAATAGGACTGGACTGAGACACATATTCTTGAACTGATTATGAACACTGAAACTTTAACTGTTTATGACATGCTGAGTAAGCTATACTGAGACTCAGGGACATCAAACCCAAGTCTATATTGAATACGAACTGAGCTCACAACGTTCAGAATGAAAGTCATGAACGAGTTATGAAGCTAGAGAATAGAAGTTCTGCAACTATTCAAGGAATTAGGCTTAACTATATTTCTGAGGCAATTGGTAACGTCGTAAAAGAAACGTAGTGTAGGGAGAATCATTAAAATTCCCAAACATAGAGAGTTAGCCTCACATACCTTAACTTCCTGCTCTTGAGCGTAATATAACATTCGCCAACCTGTTCAACTTCAATCTATATCCATACAAGTCAAAGTGATTCCATATTAGCAATAATACTCATGTTTTGGTCACTTAAGCATTTTCTCAAATACTTGGTGACATAAAGCTTCATAGTCCTTATTAATGGTGTCTCTACACCCAATAACCCATTATGTTGCTCCTAGATAAATTCAAAAGTCTCAAATGGTTATAATCAACATCATTCTTTATCACCCATAAGGTAAACAACACCATTAACCAATAATCAACAATCAACACCCCAAACCTATAATCGTTCAAGCTTTTCTATCAAACCCATCAAATTATATATCATGAACTAGAGTCTATAATCATTAATCCAATGCTAGAATCAATTAGAGGGTGAAGACATTACCTTTTTGAAGTTCAATTCCCTTGAATTCGACTTCTAGGGTTCCTTCTCTCAACAACGATGTCCCAATTGAATACCTAATGATATGGAGGGTTTACCCATGTTAATAAGATGTTGGGAAATTGAAATTAACTTAGAATCACCATTAGAACTTACCTTGGGTGGTGGAAGGACCCTTAAGGAGTTAGGTTTTTGAGAGTTCTCCTTTCTAGAGCAAGTTTTTATGTTTTGGGGCTGTGGGGGACGACATATGGCTTTAGAACAACCCCCCACGAGCGCGCCCGCGCTCCTGGAGACCTGACCGCGCTACTGACCGCGCAAAACGGCAGTAACACTGCCTCAAAATTAGAGCAGTCGTGCTATGGGCGCGCATATCGCATACTGTTCTGTAAAATGCGCATAAATTTTTGCACAGAGATCCGTTCGATCCCATAATATATAGTTGGAAATCTATTTCAAAGGCCTACAACTTTCATTCTTTGAGGTTTCCTGAATTCCTTACACATTTTCACTAAACCCTGCTGAAAGACTGACCTTCTGCAACTTAGTCGATTTTGTCGAATCTTATGCACTTCACTTTCCATCTTGATTTTGAAACAACTATTTTCACCCATAATCATCCCGATAGAACTTCATATGTCAAAAATATAACCTTACTACTCCTTTAGCTCATTCATACCTAAGCCGAATTTATGGGGTGTTACATTAACGACCCACCTACTAGCCTGCCTGCATGTGTCCTATTCCCTGAGAATACACTACCAAATTGGAGATTTGGATTTTTTGGAATATAGTTCCAATTACAGTGTTTCGATATGAGGACTCTTGCCATAGAGATGAGGTATTGTGGAATATTCTTCAGACTAATCCAGCATGGAAGGCCCTATTCTTGCACTCCACTTTTTGCAAACCTAGTCCCCCCTGACTCTGGTGTTGTAACCCTTTCCCAGCCCACCAGGTGCATTTTTTTCCCTATTGGGTGTTGTTCCCCAAATAAAATTTCCTTGGACCCTATCAATTAATTGGCTGTTTTAGAAGGTAGTTTGATGAATTGCATGACATGACTTGGGACGTTGCTTAGTGGTGCTTTGGCCAGGGTGGTTCTACCAATCATGTTTAGGTAGCTTGTTTTCTACCCAGCAAGCTTAGATTGCATACTGTCAATGATGAATTTGAAGTCACTATTAGTTGGTCTCTTGTCGAATATGGGAAAGCCCAGGTATTTACTAAAAGAGGAGGTGGCTTGGATGGAGAGGTTGGCAGTAAGTGCCTCTATGTGATCAGGTTTGCAATTAGAGGAGAAGAAGACCCTGGACTTAGTTAGGTTAATTTTGCCCCCTGATGCATCATTGAAGGAGTTCAGAATATGGATGATTGTGTTACAATTCCTGGAGTCAGTCCTTGCAAATAGAGTTAGGTCATCAGCAAATAAAAGATGGAGATCTTAGGGCCAGAACTACTGATACTGATTGGTGCCAACTGTTTGGTATGGACTGCATAGTCAATGAGCCTGGAAAGTCTTTCCATGCACATGATGAAAAGGTAGGGTGAAATGGGGTCTCCTTGCTGATTCCCCTAGTTGGCTGGAAGGAGTCTGTTTTGCCACCATTCACTAGGATTGAAATTAAGGAGGAACTGACATAGGAGAGTATGAGCTTGATGAGGTCAGAAGGAAAATTGAAGGCTCGGAGTATGTATCTAATGAAAGACCACTCAATCCTATCAAAAGCTTTTTCTAGATCAATCTTAAGGATCATGTTAGCCCGTTTCCCTCTCATTTTCCTAAAATGAGTGATGTATTCCTGGACAATTATAGCATTATCAGAGGCTCTCCTACTGGATAGGAAACTAGCTTGTCTAGGACCTATTATGCCAGGGAGGAAAGGTTTGATCCTATTAACAATGATCTTGGTTACAATTTTGTAGATGGTGTTACAGAGCCCTATGGGTCTGAATTTCTTGAGCATAGAGGCCTAAGGGAACTTGGGGATGAGACATAGCACGGTTTCATTCATAGTGGGTGCATTATGTGGGATTCAAAACTCCTCTTGCAGAAGTCAATGATATACTTACTTACTATGTTCTAGTATTTTTGATAAAAGATTGGGTGCAAGCCATCTGGCCTAGGAGCTTTGAGAGGCTTGAAGGAGAAGATGGCTCTCCTTATTTCACTATTCCTACTGGTGTGCTCAGGATGTCCCTTTGAGAGTTAGATAGTGTACGGGTTTGGCCATTTGGGCAGCTGGTGTGTATAGGTGATTGTGTATGTGAAGAGGTGTACAAGGATCTGATGTAGTTTAGGATAGAGACATTGATTTCCTGCTAATCATGTTGCCAATTGCCAGCTTCATCCTTTAGGGAGAGAATTCTGTTTCTTCTTCTCCTATTAAGAGTGGAAGTATGAAAGAATCTAGTATTAGCATCTCCATCAGTGAGCCAGTTAATTCTGAATTTCAGTTTTCAGAAATCTTCCTCATTCTTAAAGATTAAGTCAAGCTCTTCAAACAGACTATTTTCAAGATTTATAAGGAAATCACTGAATTGGTAGTTAGGGGATTTCTGAATGCCAGCTATTTTGGCCAGAAGCCTCCTCTTTTTATGGAAAATATTACCAAAAGTACGCATGTTCCACTGGGTGACTCTAGACTTAAAGAGATGTGTTGACTGGATGAGAGAGGAATTAGGGGGGAAAGAGTCCAAGATATGATTGAGGAAGGAAGGATGGCTAAACCACATTGACTCAAATCTAAAGGGTTTGTTGGAATTAGTAACAGGCTCTCCCTTTAATCTAATGAGCAAAGGACAGTGGTCAGAATGGGTCCTAGGTAGGTGGGTAACATTGGCCTCAGGGTACTCAGAAATCCAACAGTGATTAGCAAAACATCTATCAATTCTCTCTAGAATCAGGCTATCCTTATTCTTGTATCTCTTGTCGTGTATTTACTACTTTTATACCCTAGGTCTACTAGCTTGCATCGATTGAGATAATTCCAAAACAGGTTACTTCTGTTAGAGTTGATGTTGTTACCCCCAATCTTATTCCTAGATTTCAGAACTTTATTAAAATCACCTCCAACAAACCAATTACCAAGGAAATTCCTAGAGATATCAACTAAAAAGTCCCATAGCACTTTCCTATCAAATAAAAAATTGCTAGCATAAATTGCAGAAAAAAAGCCATGGGGGTATGAGAGGGTAATACCTTGGCCATTGCATGGATACCTTGGGGAGTGGTGGATACCTCATCTACCTGTACAATGTCTTCCTTCCATATCATTACGATACCTCCAGAGAGTCCCACTGCCGAGAACTGGATGAAAATGTCGAATTGAAGTTCCTCAGTCAACTTCTTGTGGTCGTTCATCCTTGTTTCCAGCAGTACTAGCATATCTGGTTTGTGGAGTTGCGCCATGGCTGAGCAATGTCTTCTGAACTCCGCATTGTTCCCCCCTCTAACATTCCATATGATGGAATTTGTCTTGCTCCTTTTTCTCTCAAAAGCGGGTTTCGATGTGTGACAACTCTTTTAAATGGGTATTAAAAGAGAAGAGTCTCCACCTAACGATTTTTAAGGTGCGCTAGCGCACCTATTTGCGAATTACTATATTTGACTAGTCAACGCCACCAAAGATCGGGTAAGGGCTCAAATTACCTCGGAGAGAAGGTGTTAGGCACTCTTCGAGGTCCATAACTGTGGGTCCTAGCCGAACTTTAAACTATGTGGATTATGTAATTAAACTAGGTGAGCGTATGAAGGAAGATATAAAAGTTGAAAGTCCTATTATAATATAGGCCAATTTGAGGAAGAATATACTATATGAATAGGAGTTTAAAGATCACAACTACGTCGGTCTCTATTTAATGATTAATTCCTTTTAGCAAGCATAAAGGGGAAGTGGGGGGTGGGGATCCAAAGTTTTTTAGCCTAAAGGATCACCCCATGTAACATAAATAATACTTCACAATCCCTTAAAGTAGGAGTTGTTCATATTATTCAGCGGGCACAGACTATCATCTCCTGCTACCCAATTACTATATTGAAGTTGTTTACCTAAAGGCGCTCTAATTTAATTCTAAGACTCATCCTATGCATGCATTATCCGTCCCATGTCTATGGTCTAGGAGGCTTTAGACCTCTATTTGGGTGGTTCTAGACTTACTTAGGATGCTCAAAATGATAAAAACTAGGAGACATTCAAAACAGTTAGGACTGCACATAATAGCAAGGAAAGGCTCAAGTTAACCTCAACACATAAGCACAAAAGGCACGCGATCAGTCACAGATTTTCATATTAGGCGGTGCACGTTATTAATCGTTAAGTCCTATAGGCAGGATCTCTATGTGATTCTGATTCCAATATTATATATAAATAGCGTTCAGGCAGATTAAAACATTGCAGGTCCTATAGGCATTATTTCTAATTGATTCTGATTTAGGGCATTGTATAGGCAACATTGCAGCTTTAAACTAATAGATTTGTATATTGAAGGCATTACAGGTCCTATAGACGTAATCTCTACTTGTTTGTATGAAGAGGCAGTAAGGCCATTTAGAAACATAGATTTTGCGACATTGATTTTATAAACATGTTGTCTAAGATGAATAACCACATCCTATAGGCAGAATTTCTAACGATTGACAATTGAAACTGATTTTATAACACTTTATTCATATAGGCATGCTATCTAAGTGAAGTAGTGTAAACAACACGAAGTAGTTGATTAATTAGTTAGGACCTTGTAGTCATGGTATCTAGGTAAGTAAAGGCATTACATTGTTGCATCCTATAAACATGTTATCTAAGAGTGTTGGATAGTAGACATGGAAACAAATATAGCATGTTTGACAAAAATGAAGTGGAGTGTGTGCGTGATTCCTATAGGCATGCTTTCTATTAGTGTGCAACACATGAAACCAAATAGCATATATGGCATGCTGAACGAAATGGCAAATAACCCACGTAAACCCTATAGGCATGTATTTTACCCTTTATGCAAGCATTAATATGTACCCGATTTCCCCAATTCACTAATTCCCCAATTGTTCGTCATTACAAATTACAGGACCAAAATACAATGATACGAACTCAAGGTGACAGAAATACGGACTGAAACAAATACATGCCCTATCAGTATAGGCTCGCTACAAAATAACCCAGTGAGTTTCTGAGCCTTCAGCAACCTCATCAACCAACAGACCCAAATCTCAGGCTCACAAGGGCAGTAGGATCTTCCCAGGTCCAACAACACATATAGCCCAACATCAGGCCCAACGAATAACTTACTTAGCCAAATGGATGCCAAACTTAACCATACAGGTGACAAACCACTCATGGAATTGATTAACAACTTTTCACACTTTACTCCTAAAGCTGTAACTAACAACAATTCTAGCCAAAACACATAGACAAGGATACAGGAAATACAGACAAGTTCACAAGGGAGATTCATGCTTGTATTTTAAGAAATAAAGCTAAAGTAACAGGATTGACCATCATAGGACAGTGGACTATTCCAAGAGAGTTTCAAAAGTAAACTGATTCAGAATTAGCCTAAAAGAATTTTAGACACAAAATTTAAACATGAAAATATAATAGAGTCATAGACAAGAACAAGTAGAGCATAACCTTCACATGAGAGTTTTAACATGAAAGCTCAGTGAAAACAACATAATAGAACATGTTCATGATCGAGCAATCACTTAGTTGAGTGTGACAAAACTTTAACATGCTGAGTATCAGTTACAATACCAGAAAGCTTATAGTAAACAAAAAAACATCATCTTCACATCAATAGGACATACAAGCATAACACCTTATACTAGTTGGCCACTCATAGGAGAAAATGCTCTAAAGGTCTCAACTAATACTTAGGAACACAAGATTGCGCAAGTCAAAAATACAATAGAGTTACAAATAGCATGGGAACAGGTCATAACTTAACAGTAGAACTCCAGAAAGATAGTAGGTTGGGCATAAATTTCACAATAGGGATTAGAACACATTCTAGGTATGAGTTGGTTATTCGTAATAGTACAGGACAAGGCAAGAAACCAAACTCAGAATGAGCAATAGTGATAAACATCCGAGCACATACATTAGCAGGCAGGCATAAGAAGGCAGAATCAAAGTAATAAATAGACAAGTTGAACTACTAGAAGGCATAGAGCCTCAAGAAGAGCTTCAAAAAATATAATGGCATGTTGATTCATACAAATTCTTAGAGACATAGATGTGTAGAGCAGGAATACAAACGGAAAGAAATGAAATTGCAAGAGTCATATATACATTACCAGTTACAGAAGAACAAGTAAACAAGAGGAGTAATTTTAGCAACACTTCAGTGTTAATAGCAAAACGAACATTAGAACCTAGAAATCTCAGTGCGTCAGAGTTCTCAAGGATTTCGAATGAACCCTGGGCAGTGCTCACACTGAGAAAGGGGTGGCCTTGACTTTCAGCCGGCCAAAAGATGGAGCCTCAGAATAGTATAAGACAAGAAAGAATAAGAGAACAGTAGTAGTTTTTAGCGATTAGAGTCTCTCCAAAGGGGAAATTGGGGAGGGGATTATATAGTATCAAAATCAAGTACCCAAACAAGGAAAGACAGTCGATTAAACACAAATAAGGAAAATATATCATGCAAAATCAATTAGAATCAATTTAGGAAAATCCGGCAAACCCTAGTTTAAAACGAAGAACAAAAATAGTAAAAACCTCACTGAATCGGACCCATAGGGCCTGGTAGTAGGTGTATATAGACGAAATATCATCTAAATCTCGAACGTCTGGAGATGGTTGCTTGATTTAGAACCGTATACTTGCCAAAGATAGACAAGCATTATGCGATACCAATACCATATAAATAACGGAGAGATCGAGCATATATGGAAGGAAAATCATGGGGAGATTCCATATTAGAACTAGGATTGGGGAAGATTGAGGCGGCTGTTAGGGTTTGAGAGGAGAAGATGAGAGTAGAGAGGATTTAGGGGCGGCTATCTCTAAAGAATGGGAATAAGGTTTGGGGGGGATATAATTAAAAAGGGCGGATGGTTTATGGGACCGTTGATCTCTGAGATCAACGGCCAAGATTAAAAGAAGAATGGGGCGGGTCATGGAGATGGATCCCGACTGGTTTAGAATTAAAGGGCTCGTCTGGTTTGGACTGGGGTATTGGGCCATGGTCTCTTGAGGTCTGGGCTGGTATTTGGATCCAGAAATTGGCTTGGAATATGGCTATGAAATTAAATATGCAAAACTTATTTAAAAATAATTTATAAAAAGTGATTAATAAATAATAAAAATATTATTTATGCAATAAAATGATTGAAAGTGATATATTAACAGTACAAAAATGTAATAAATTCTAATAATATAATAAATATCAATTATGCACAGAATATAGACAATTATTGTAAAATTCTGTATAATTATGTAAAATATCTCTAAATTACAAATATAATTATTTGAAACAAAGTAAAATATTATGAAGCATAGATGTGGATACAAATAATGAATTTGGATGATTAAGTCAACACAAAAAAAAAATAAAGGGTAATTAATAAATATTTGAACAATTTAAATGCAAGAAATCAATTTAAAAGCTTCAAATAATTATGAAAATTATAGAAAATACTTGTATAACTCTTGTAAGTCAAGTAATTATGCAAAATAATATTTTGAGAGTATATCTACTATTTGAAAAAATATGATGGCAAAATTGGGTATCAACATAATTCATTAGAGGGGTGGGGTTGGTTGGGAAGTCCATCTTTTGTGCCTTCTCTTTCCCCTGAGTAGGCATTACAACTTTCTTTTTTCCTGGGTTCTTCATACTTAGTACAGGGGTCAGAGTTAGCAGTGGCTTGAGAACACCCTGCTTGTGAGGATCATTGATTGCTATATATGAGTAGCAAAGGTTGCCAGGGCCTTGTTCAGAGCCTCCATGGTCACCTTTGTTAGATGCGCTGGGTTCTGGATGATTAGGGTAACCGGTTGATTCCCTAAGAGGAAATTGTAAGCTAGACCCTGGCCCTGCAAAGCTAGTTCTAGCCAAGATACATGTGCGTGGTCCGGCGGTAGTGGGGTGTAGTTACGAGGATGGGTTGTTCTGTGGGTGTTCCATTTTTGGGGTTTTTGATTTGCCTCTTTGGGTAAAAGCGGGGGTTGGATTGGAATGTGGATGCATAATAGAGAGTTTAGTGCTCCTTGTCAAATCATTTTTGGTCTACAGATCTTTGAGATTTGCGTCTAATACCGGAGATTTAAAATTAATTGTGTATTCGTTTGAGTGAACGAAAGTTGTCATATCTCCTGAGATTGGGTGCTTTCTCAAGTGATGCACTTGAGTATCCATGGATTGTGGTGAGGTTATTTCAGCAGGTTGCTCTGGTATGGGATGATCAAGGGTTGAGTAGGTATTGGGGTAGGGTGTATCATTTTGGTGGGCATTTACCAATTGGGGATGGTCCACGGTAGTGGGCGATATGGGTAGCTGATGGCCCAAACCACTTTGGATTGTCAGGCCCAGGCCTGATCTTTGTTTCGTGATAAGGGCCGCACTATTTGTGTTTTGGGTTTGGGTAGGGCATGCATTGGTACCGTACTTGTTTCCTCCTGCCCCGGTCCCAGTTTCCTTGTTGCATTGTACTAGGGTTGTTCCTGTATGGAATGGGCTTGCGGGGAAGAGGTATTGGATTTTTGTTGGTTAGACAAATTAATAGGCCGTTGATGGTTATTGGCCTTATTAGCATGATTCTTAGTATTATATTTAAAGGTTTTAGTTCATAGGAACTTACTAGAATTAACATCAAACATTTTTACCCGACTTTTTTGTATTGATTCTTTAGTCTGGTTAGTAGTTCTCGTCACTTTGCTTTGCTCTTGCATGAGCGATTGAATTGGTTTCCTTCTCCTTGGAAAGGTTACCATTTTCCATTCCTCTTTGACCTCTTGCTTGTTGCGCGTTTTATAGCATTTTGGTACTTCTTGTGGTGGTGTTGCCGCTCTGTCTGTGGGTACACGATTCCAGGGTGTGTCCTACTCTGCCACAACCTTTACAAAAAGTTCCCCCCCCCCCTCGTAGATACTGCTTGTTTGTGATCTCCAATAACGACAGATGTTTCCACCGGAGTTTCGAAAGGCACTTGGATACAGATTCGTGCATACCTCCCCCTTAGGGTAGAGGACGTGCACGTGTCTATTTTGAGTAGTTTGCCTAGTTTCCTTCTAACTTTTTCCAAAATTTTTTTATCCTAGAACTCGGTTGGCAATTGGGGCAAACGATTCCAAATGGCAGTGAAGGATAGAGTTGCCTCTTGTGGAACGAATTTGGGTTCCCATTTTCGGACTGAGAAAGTTCCCAAATATGAACCAAGGACCTAGGTGTAGTGCTTTAACCATATTCTCCTCCAATCCGAATTCGACTACGAAGAAATTTCATCCTAGGTCAATCAAGATTAACTATTCAAATGGATTCCAAATGTCAGTTAGTCTGGATCGGAGGAAATGGTCGGGCATTCTACGAGCAAAGACTTTTATGATGACGGAGAAACGCCAAGGATGGTATAGGCAATTTTTGTCTTCCTGGGTTAGGGCTATTGGGCCATCATTTTCTTTTCCTTTGTCATCGTTATTGTTTGTAGGGGGTTCTTCCCCGTAGTATTTGGATTGAGTTGTTTCTTATTTGTCTAGGAGCATTTTCTTGTAGGAGTGAGATGAGGTGTCTTCTACCTCCATGTGATTATTATGGTCCGGTGGTTCCGGTGGAATATTTGGTGGTTGTGTCCTTTTCCAAGTATTCTAGAGGGAAGTAAGAGTTTCTCTCTCTTAAGTGAACCTTATGCGTAAGGAACCAAAAGAAAAAGAATAGCTACATGTCATCATTTCTACTTTGTTAAAACGAGAAGGATTTATACTACTTATTTTCTTATTTTTGTTGTTATATTTTTCTAGCACATTTAAATTCCCCTCCACAAAGATAAAAAGAACAAGGGCACAATTGTCTCATTTCGAATTATGCAGAATTAGCCTTTTTCCGTTCCGAAAAGGATATTTTTGAGCTATTTGGCTAGTTGAGAGTGTAAATTTTAAGCTAATTGACTATTGAGGAGGGAATTTTTGTGTCAAAAAGGCAAAAACAAAACAACAACAACAACAACAACAACAACAACAATCCAGTGTAATCCCACAAGTGGGGTCTGGGGAGGGTAATATGTACGCAGACCTTACCCCTACCCTGAGGGGCAGGGAGGCTGTTTCTAGAAGACCCTCGGCTCAAGACAGCAACAAGAGACGATATATTAGTACTATCAATAGACTCATACTAAAATAACATAAAATACATAACACAACATAAAATAACAAAATAACATCAATATAAGAAATATAGGAAATACGAAAAGGATGAGAGGTATACTAATATCCAACAGATAAATCTCTGCATCAGTAGCTGATCAGTAGCCTCCTAAGATTAACTCCTAACTGGCTAGTCTCACTCTAGCGCGCTGTAGAAATATCCACAACTTCCCCTAACCTACAACTTTAATGCTCGACCTCCACAATTCCTGTCAAGGGCAAAAACAAAACAAGAGCAAAATTATTCTATTTCAAATATTTCTGTAGTATTTTTGTGCATATTGATTTTGAAAAAAAAAAATATACAACCCTTTCCTAGGTAAATAAAGAAGGAACGGGAAAACATATGCAGCTATTCTCTTCAAATCAAATGCACAAAAGTCTAGGTTCTATTTTATCCAACGAGAGGCCTGGAAAGTTCCAATGTCACGGAAAAAGAAGATGATTTGTTGATGATTTCCCTCTTCCTATTTACAGTCGTCTCGTGTCCTTCCTTGTATAGTCTGTCAATCTCCTCCACCTAAACGCCAAGAAAGAGAGAGCGGGAACTGGGTTAGGTAGTAAAATGAGCTCTTCAAGCTCACCTGGTCGATCTCGAGGAGGAGAAAAGGAACAAAGACCAAGGACTTTTGACACTGAAGCGAAGAAGATGTGCTGGGCCAAGGCGGAGACTGTACCTGGTCGACATCCCGAACGCTGGCGCAAAGATTCCGCCGGAAACGTCGTCTGTAAACGCTTTGCCAATTGTCAAGGCTGCCTTTGCTTTGAATATGACCACATTATTCCCTTCTCCAAAGGTCCCTCCTATTTATTACCAGTAGTTTGCTAACATAACTGTTCTACATATTTCCGTATTTTTAGCTGATTCACTCTAGTAGCCAATAGAGGCCGGATTTGAACTTTATTATTTTGAGTTCGGGATTCTACAACTCATTTGATTTACTGAGTTAGAGATCAATTATTTGTTTATTTTCTTAACGCATACACAAGGTCCAAGCCGAAGCTACTAGGTTCAGATGAACCCATAACTTATACTCTATGTCTGCCCCTTGTAGCTGACCTTGACTAATTTGTTCCTGAACATTCTTTCATCAATTTGAGATTAAGGATTAGTTGATTGCTTATTATTGTCAAAGTGAATCATTACTGTTCAAGCAAAATGAATTGGACTCGGAGTTGATACATAGGATTCATGTGGTCAATCCTAGCTAGTTTGGAATTGGGGCTTTATTGATTTTGTTATTACCATAGTTAACCATTACTGCCCAAGTGGAACGAACTGAGCCCAAATAGAGCGGATTAGATATAGAGGATTCATATAAACAAACTAGTTTGAAATTGAGGGCAGGGGTGGAGCTAGAAGCCCGAATATAGGTTTAGCTTTTATTCAAACAGTGTATTTCTGTTGAGAAATTCATTATGTACAGATATTAAATTTCAAATGAAGTCGTCGTACTAAAGTTAAGAATCCCTTCAAGTTGAAATCTTGGCTCCGCCTCTGAATTTGAGGGATAGTTGATTCTGTTTTCACCTAAATGTAATGAAATGGACCTTAATAATAGGGAATGGATATAGATGAATCTTATAGGCAGCTTCAACAATTGGGATTGAGGGGTATTTGATTGTTTGATTGATCTGATTCACTCCTAAACTGATTTTGGTTTTTTCTTGTTTAGTGATTTTAATCATTTGGAGAGAATATTAACTGATGAAAAATCCTGCTTTTCTATTATTTTTTTTTGCATCTGGTGGTTGGGCGGGAGGAGTGAGATGGGTCCATTGAATTTTGATTCGGTGGTCAATACATGGTTGTTGCACCATTTTACAATGTGTTTCCTTATGCAGGGGGTGAGTCCATAGCGGAGAACTGTCAGATCCTTCAAACAAGGGTGAACAGGCTTAAAGCCAACAAGGATGAGATTGATATTAGTCAGTTAAAAAGCTACTCCTGCGATATCAAGTTCACTGGTATTATCCTGATCTTTCCCTATTTGTTCTGCCTCTATCACTTGTCACATTATCAATCTTTATGGTTTCTGGTCTAGCATCTCCAATGGAGAGCTGTGAGCTAAATAACAGTTCTGTTCTCCCGTAGCCTCTTAAGATTAAAGTGCGTCATTTCCGTGGTAATTTAGAAGTTTAAGTTTCTCTATCTGGATTACAGGATTACTACTGATTGTAATTCTATAATGATCTAATTGTTGTCTGAGATTGAAGTGTAGTTATACTTCTTGTAATATTTTATTTTCATGGTGGTTTTCAGGTATTCATGTGTTTTCAGGTTTAACAAGATAATTTACACACTTCATAAATGGAGATATAGTGATACAATCACTTAATATGGGAGGCAAATTATTTTGCATAACCATTAAAGAATCATGTGAAACATTGCTATTGTCACGGTATTTGGTTTGAACCTAAGTTGCATTTTCTTGGTTGTCATTGTGATGGTTCTTGTGGGGATGTCTTGCTCAGATTAACGCTTTTCCGTTCGGTACTCTCTTGGCCCATGTAAGGTCTCATTCTGATAAAAGAATTTCATCAGAGGGGCAGTATGCACGCTGTCACATTAAGATTAATCTTTACTGTATGTCTTTTTAGGTCTCCTACAGCCAGCAGTAGTTGGAGAAGGTTTTTGGTTTAAAGCTGGTCTCTGAATCCAAATAAAAGTTTGGTTAGAATTCCAAGTCCTAGTTCTCGTCGCATAACCCTAGTGAGAAAGCATGATGTGAAAGCAGGAGAATCTTTGCAACAGAACACAAGTAATATAACTGTTTTTCTTTTGTGCGAACGTGGACGTAGACTATTCTTCCCAAAATATGCAGATCTTATCTTTTTTGAGATTATTCTTGTCAATCTAGAACCTAACAGGGATAAGATTTTTCCCTTGTAGAAGATCAAGCGAAGAGCCTATAATTAGTCCACCTAGAAGGGTTCCTTTGTCATGTTAGCTAGACATAACGTAAATACACATAGAGGTTCTTTATCTTGGTAGATACTGCCTCAGTTCCTCAGAATTTGATCCCTGCTATATTAGTCTGTGCTACCATCTATATATAATCTTCTCACAAAGGATAGAACCAATAACTTTTGCTTGGCTCTCTCAACTAGTTAGACCCCTTTCTGAAGTTGTGCCAGTCTTTCACCTCCACTTATTTTCCAAACTCTATATTCTGCTCTTTCACAATAAGTATTACAGAGCTTGCTGTGTGAAACAATAGCTTAGGCAACGTCAGATTATGTAACTGATAACTAACTGGTGAGTTCTTTTTTTTTTTTTTTTCATTTTTTGTGGATAAGGTAACCTTGGAACTGTTTGGGACTGAGGCGCAGTTGTTGTTAAATAAGGTATAATGGAATTGGTAAGTATAGCAACAACAACATACCTAGTATTATCCCACACCGTGGTGTCTGGGAGGGTAGTGTGTACGCAGACCTTACCCCTACCTTGGGAGGATAGAGAGGCTATTTCCAATAGACCCTCGGCTCAGGAAAGTATAAGCACCATATTAATGAAAATATAGACAAGAAGGGACAGTACCAAAAGCCATATAAAAGCAGAATAAAAACAACAAGATAGTAAGGTGATCAACAATGAAGGAAACAACGGTTAGTCATAAAAACCTACTACCAACGGAAAGCGAGACTGCGTGCCAATACTACTGTTATGAATACTCTAGACTACCTACTGTACTACCCTAATCCTCGACCTCCATACCTTCCTATCAAGGCTCAGGAATTGGTAAGTATAGAGGATCAGTAATACGTTCTTTTATACAATTTGTGCAAATACAGATATTCTTGTCTGAGAGGTAACCTGTGGAGACTAAAAAATGCACAAAGCATCGCGCATTCACGTAGGGTCCGGGGAAGGGCTGCACCCCTAGGGGTGTGATGTAGACAACCTACTCAAATACAAGCATTAATGGCTGCTTCCGCGGCCCGAACTCGTGACCTATAGATCACACGGAGATAACTTTACCGTTGTTCGAACTCTCCCCTTCAATAGTATATGGTATAAGATTTTCTATGAAATCTAGCAAAACTTCACCAACCTTAAGGTCCCTTAAGATGTGTAATTGCTTAAGTTATCCTTTCCCACTTCACACAGAAAATGGCATATAAATTTGTATACTGACTGCATGGTCATTTTTTTTTTCTTGCAGTAATATTTTACTAATATTTGCCATGTGCCTTGGGCCATGCAGATAAGGAACTCGATGTAATTGAAATGGCTGTTTATGGGGATGTTATCCGCCCTGGAAACCAATGTCGTTGTAGAACTGTTGCAGAACTACTAGGCCAATACAAGTCAAAGAACCCAGCTGCTCCCTGCAAGTTACCATATGCTGATGAATCCTTGTAGCAAAGGAAACTCAGGGCTGGGTATAAATTTCTGCAACAACTACTGCTTATGCCTTAGTCCCAAACAAATTGGGTGGGCATACATTCCTCCAACAACATCTACGCCTCAGTCCCAAACAAATTGGGTGGGCATACATTTCTCCAACTTCAATTTTAATTTTCTAGAAGTCATTAATATGTTGCATTTCAAAAGCTTTAAGTAGAGTTTAAATTCTTATGTAGCTCAGCAGCCTATTGAGTGGATTGTTGTTGACTTGGTGGATAACTGTGCCACATTGTGAAGTTAAGTGTCGCGAGTGAGTCTCAATGACATTCCTTGAGATGGAAGGCAAATAATTCTAAAGCCATTTGCAACAGCAGATCTTGTTTCGTGACCTTCCGATTCCTCAAATGGATTAGTATGACAGGATTCATATAGCTAATCCTGACCAGTTCATAGAGAGTCTATTAAACCTAAAAACACAGACCAGCAAACTTGTTTGTTTTTGTCAGTTTGTTCAAGTATTACTACGTGTTCAGTTTGGCTTCAATTATGAAATGCCAGGACAAAAATAAGCCCAAACAATCTACAACATAATGCGTTCCTCCAATGGAGAGAATTAGTTGTAGCTACTTTTTATTGCATGTTGAATACCTAATCCAAGAAACATGCTATTATTATTTTGAGGGTAGCTGTCTACATTATTACTACTAATTATTTCTAGAGACCTATAGTTCCTTCTTTCAGTTGAATTTATGGAGGTTTTCCAAATCAACCTGCAAAATTTAATTAAAATTCACGTTTCTTGGTCCTTGATGTACGATATATATCATATAACTAGTTAATAGCCTGCGCTTCGTGCGGTCCTCAAGATTAATTATATTATAATTTTATTGACATCCTCATATTTTTATTCAAATAATATCATAGCTGTATCTCAAAAGCATTCAATATATTATTAGGGAAATACTACTCTTTGAACAATCTTATCTTTTGCATATTCTCCAGCGACAATATTTTCTTACTAACGTAATTAACTGGGATTTGTACTGGATAAGCCCTTAGTAAAACCCTCCCTATCAACTACCAAGAAGTTTTATACTGTAAATAAAATTTAAATGCAACTTTTATATATATATATATTATTTTTAAGAATACTAAATATAAAAAGAAGCTGCTAACATGTGTTTGGTACTGGTTGCATGAAAAGCTCAACATTTTATCGTATCAAGTCAGCCCTCTTTCAAGAAGTAACAACTGTACCCGTCCATTAAATATGCCAAAAGTGAGAATTATGCAGGAAAAAACTTTTGCGGAAAGAATACAAAAGCTGAAATTTGTTGGAGTATATCTGTGTGAACATAGGATTTTATCTCCTCATCTGCAAATGAAAAACTTGTTTTCCTTGCTAAGTTTGCCCCTCTTAAGTCAAAAATGAAGTCTTTCTTCTAAATCAGGTGACCATTCTTTGATGGTGCCTTCATACATTAATTTTTTTTTTTTCATACTAATCTACCAACAAAGAAAGCGAAAAAAGGACACCAATATTGATCTAGCTAATGGATATTGGACAAATATAATATGATAATCTTACATCTTGAACTCTGTCTCTCGTGATATTTCCATCTCTGTTGCTATCCACCCTACAAGAATCAGACGTATAGAAGAAGAAACGATAATGAAGAGATCTTAAAAGACATTACTTATGAATCTAAATACATTTTTCATGTTAGTAAACTCACCGAACTCGTAAAGAACTCACACATTTACAGACCCAAAAAAATTAATCCAACCAGCTAAGCACCATGCTACCACCCTGAAGTTCAATGCATATGAATAAAAGCAACTTAATAACAGAGTAATAAAACAACATCAATAAAAATAATAAAAAGACTTTATTCTAAATTTTACAAATAAAGAAGACGTGAAAAAAGATTTCCCATTTAATATTCTTATTACCTTGATATCTTGAAATACCCTTTTCCTCTTTTGTTATTTTTCTTGTATTTGTCTACCCATCATTTTTGCTATCTCATATCTATCATTTTCCATCTTGATATTTTTTTCTCATATAGTTTCACCTTTTCTATATTCATTCCAACATTATATTTTTCTTCGCTCTCTTTTTCGGTGCTTAACTTTTTCTTATTTCTTTTTTAGTATTCACACCCTTCATTCCTTCAGAAAGGAAATATTATCTTTGCTTCTTAAATACTCTTAATTATACCTCCCTCCCTTCTTATTCTTTCTCCAACATCTCCTTTTTAGATCATATGAACCGATAAAGTACATAGCTACTCTAATGTTTCTCAAGACTTCTTCTTGATTAAAGCTTATTTAATGATCTTGCTCTTATAATTTGATATGCCTCCTTCAAATTTCAAGTAGTGCGAGTGGATATGCTGTTATTTTTAATTGGATTCAAGTGAATATAGAATTTACTGACCAAATGTATTGAAGCACCTAATAGCACATAACTATTTCAACAATAATAAAATTGATTAGTCAATATGGTAACAGAAAAATCTTCTGTATTAGTAATTAAACAAAAGATCAAAGCCTAACAAATGAATGGATCCTAGCAGTGCCTGATTAATTTATTTTAGAAACAAAAAAAGAAATGCAAAGAAAATAATATTTCACTACTACATTTTTGTGATAGTTGGGATTATAATGGAAGCAAAAAATCAGCTGGAACGATTGCAACCTTCTCCCATCACTCTAATGCTCGATTCATCATTTTTCTTCCAATCTTTATCTATTTTTATAAAGCAGCTTTCAGTAAATACTATAAATTGCAAAAAAGATAAAATAATACATGGATAATTTGATGTTGAAAGTAAAATTTAGATACTAAAATATTTTATAAAATATATTAAGAGTAAATCAGAATACTTTTTTACTTTCGTAGTATTATTTTCTTTACGTATTCATACCTTTCAACCTCTCTTGAAAATTAAAAGCTATTATCATTGAAAATTCATACCTTTCTCTTACTGCCACATAACGACATATACTTTTCTAGTTCCCACTCCCTCAGCCCACTCTCCGATCAACAGGTACAAGAAAAACAATTTTTCTTTATTGAGAGTTTGAATGAAAAGTAGAAAAATATTATTAATGAAAAAAAAGAAGAAAGGTATGCAATGAAAAAGATGTGCTTTAGTATTTATAGTGACCAATGCAATGAGTAACGTACATTCGATATATGAATAGAAACAATAACGTACAATGAATAATTGTGGTAGAATTAGTATTGAGGTATTAATTGTAATAAATTAGAGTAGTAATTGCTGTAACCGTTGGACATTTTTGGGAAGAACATGACTTTTGAGAAAATAATTAAATAAAAATATAAATAAATGGAAACAAATAGGGGGAAAATGCAAAAAAACAGGAAAGAAGATAAATTATAATCCTCATCTATGGAAGGTGCCACATCACCTTTACTATTCTATATATATATATATATATATATATATATATATATATATATATATATATATATATATAGATGTGAGTAGTGATACTCTTCGTCTACAAAATAATTTAATAAATACTTACCAACATTCTGTATTAACACCCAGCCATATAAATTAACTAGGTTATCTATATCTATACTATATTAAAAGCACGAAGACCTTAGCCAAATGTCGTTCGTATTTTTTAGCCTTTTAAAATAGAGTTTATATTGTACAAATTAGTCATTTGATTATTTTCCTAATATTTAGGAATAATTATTTAATTATTTTTCTAATATTTAGAAATAATCATTTAATTATTTCCCATATTTAGGACTTAACTTTTCAATTCCTTACCATTCTAGGATTCCTGCACTTTTCCATTTACACTAGATTTCGACCACTTTATAGTTATTTAGGCTTAGGAAGGGCATTTTTTATAATAAAATTTGGCATATTGATATTTTATAGAAACGTATTAGGATATATTAGGTGAAAAATGAGCACTTTAAATTCCTTTTCGATGTAGGAGTCTTTATTTTTAATAAAGATTTTTTGTATTTGAATTAAATACACGATTTTACTTACATAAATTCATTCCTTATTTATATTATGTAATATAACATAATTTCTTCCATATTGTTTTACCTAATTCTAGATCTATCTATCTATTTATATTTATATTTATCTATCTATCTATACTATTTAAAAGCACGTAGTCTCTTAGCGAAATATCGTTTTCCTTTTTTAGTCTTTTAAAATAGAGCTCACATTAGACAAAAAGTCATTTATTATTTCCTTAATTTAATAATTTTTCTAATGTGAAACTTTTCCTTACTTGAAGTAGATTCTAAAAATTGATCTTTGAATACCACACAAATTCTCGCTCGAACAAGAATCTTCCCTCTTTAGCGTGATTCTATTATTAATTTAAATATATCTCTAATCTCTCACCTTAATGATGATAGGCTATAATTGCGTATTTTAGTCGCTTATTACACTCTAATTTATTGTACTTTAATTGAGTTTGAGCTTTAATCGTTAGTGTTTTGCACTAACCTTATGCCTTGTAGGAGTGATTCCGAGCTATATAGATGTTATGGAATGAATTCTAGTGATTTGGAGCTTTGAAGTCTGAGTAAAATCTCAAGGAATTAAGCCGGGATCGTGTTTTGGGGTCAAATTTGAAGTTAAGAACAAACGAAGACTCGAGTAGGTATATTGCACAATGTCTAGTAAAATGCACATAACTTTTCACTCAGAACTCTATTTGGGCTCCATAATATATGGTAGGAAAGTTAACTCAAAGGGCTACAACTTTAGTGTTTTACGTTTTTCCAAATTTCAAACGGAACAGGATAAAAAATGCGGTCGAAACTGCGACCGCGGACCTGGACGCGGACTGAGGCAGTGCACTGGGAAAATACTGCGCCCGGACCACGACCGCGAGCGTCAAGATCTGAAAAATTGTCCTTTTTCGCGTATGAGAAGGCATAATTATTTGGGCACAACCCTACTTGGTATATATACATGGAAGAACGGTATTTTGAGGACCTTAGACATACTTTTGACATAATTTAGACCTAAGGAGGCTAAGGAGACCGGGGATTCGACCTAAGGATTCAAGAACACACTAGGAGCAAGGCGGAGAATTCTTCTACAAGTTTTTCACTTCCTTCTTCCTATTTCCATTATTGGTTATGACTTTTAGAATTGTAGTTTTACATACTATTATGAATAGCTAATTTGTTATCTAGGTTTTTGATAGAACCTTTTGTATGATGAATTCTTGTTATGTTTTAATATAGTTTAGCCTTTGAATGTATCTATTTGTTCAGCTACGTGTTTATTTCAGTTGATTGAATGGCCATCGATTGACTGTGCCTATTTATTATGTGTTGCTTGAGAAAGAATACATGTTTAGGTGGTTGTTGAACAACGTCACTCCTAACGTATGTGAGAAATCAATACAGCGGGTTTAAAGGCAGGTTTAGAAAAAAAAAAGCCTTGACGTGGTCATAATGAGCGGTTAGATAAAGTCAACTAGCGTAGTTCGAGAGAATATGTCTAGTAAATTATTGTAGTTGCTCGAGAGAGAATTACGGCACCTAAAGTGCTCACGATCAGTAGAGAATACATCAGCGAAATTGTAGGGAACATAGCTATAAGGATTCCGACAATTGGGAAAATCATAACTCTAGACCTCCTTAATTTAGTCTCCAACCCTTTGTCTCGCTAGTTGATAATTTTATCGCTTTGTAGTATTTGCTAGTTAATTAGTTAGAAATATAAATCTCAATCTTTATAATTTAGAAAATTATTCAAACTTGTCTTCTTAGTGATATTAAACAGATATAGCTAAGCCTTAGTTCTCTGTTGGATTCGACTACGGACTTTTAGACCGGATTATATTTGCAGCGACCTCTTATCTTTTTTAGAGAGTTGGGCGTGATCAAATTTTGGCGCCGTTGCCAGGGTACTAATGGTGTAGTTGTAGCTGTATATATTGCTAGTTCGTGTTTGAACTTTTAATTTGTTTTTGTTTTGTTTCTTTGTATTTTTATTTTTATTTTATTATAACTGATGATTTGAGAAACATGACATCTTGGAATTTTGGGAATTTAGGTGTAGATAGTTCTACTATTGATCCTTATACATATTGTGAAGGAAACCACCCGTATAAAAATTATCAAAATATTCCCGAGAGTGAGTTATGTGCACCAACTCAATCTTATTTGTGGAATGTGTGTGATGTGTGTGGTGGTAAAAATGGTCACTTTCATGGTTATGCTTATATTTCTTATCTTTTCCCAACCCCTTACTATGATGGTTCTACCTTTTCTTGTGAAGTTAATAGGAATAAAGAACCTGGGGATGCGGACCTGAAGGAGATCAAGGATATGTTAAAGTGCCTTCTGGAACAAAATAATGAGAAACAATTACAGATAGAAAGGCAAGAGGCAACTATTCGCAACTTGGAGGCTCAAGCGAGTCAAGTGGTTGAAGCTTTTAATGCTCAGCAAGCCAATTTTGGGGATAGAAGCCAAGAAGAACGTGAATTTGAGGTGCTAACTGAGGAGGTCAGAGTAAAGCATCAACAACCTAGCCAACTACAATTTGAGGATGTCGATGTTGGGGACGTGAGACTAGAGTCAGCCAAGGACATTGAGGATATAAATTTTGTTGACTCTAGTATCATTGATGTTGAGGATGCTGAAAGTCCTGAAGTTCATGTGTGTGAGCGCATTGGTCCTCACTCCAAACATTTTTCTACATTGTGCTTGGATGACGATATGGAAATAGAGTCATCCGATCCGATTGAGAAGTCAAGGAATGAGGAACAAGGTGCCTACATTATGGAATTTTTCTTGCCAGAAAGACAGGACTACATACCTCATCAAAAAGCCAAGAAGTGTAGAATAATACAATGGTTGCTTGGGCCAATTAGATTTGTTCCTCCACCCATGGAGCATAGTCGAAAACTTGATGCCAAATTGGGGGTCCAATTCATAAGCTCAAGGTGGAGGCAGAAAGTGATTCACGTCGTGCCGCGACGTTAAATCAAGCGCTTGTTGGGAGGCAACCCAGCTTTATTGCTTTCTTTTATTTTTTTTATTTCTCTAATTGTATTATGTTTGTAGTGTCAATTTTTTATTTTCTAGGAGCATGGAAAGCAAAGCTATTGGAAGGATGCAACAGCAAACCAGATGGTTGGAACTAAGTGTGAGGTACCCGCACGAAGGACCAAGCTCCGGAGAAGTCTGAGTACCCCATGAGCTGCTAGAGCTTCAGCTTTTGGCCTACCAGGGAGTTCCTTTTACCCTCTTATAGTTATGATGTGCATTGGGGACAATGCACAATTTTAAGTGTGGGGTGAGGAGATTTTTGGGTGACTTTCTATGCTACTTTAGCTGTGTTAGTTTAATTGAATAATATTTTTTTTTAAAAATATGGGACTTTTCCCGATGATGGATCTATTAGACAATTTTCTTGAGGGATTTAAGTCCAACTGTGACGACCCAAAGGGTCATCACCTATTTTCTCACTCATTCTATGTCTCCGAGGCCTTGAAAACCTCATTTAAGCTTGCCTCGATTTGCGTGCGCAGTCCGGGCGCGTAGCCGGAAAGCTTAAATATAAATTCTGTGTAAAAATTGATGAATTTTGATATTAATATGAATAAAGTTGACTTTGATCAATATTTTGGGTAAACGGACCCGGACTCGTGATTGGACGGTCCCGGAGGGTTCGTAGAAAAATATGAGACTCGGGCATATGCCCGAAGTCGAATTCCGAGGTCTAGAGCCCGAGAAATGAATTTTTCTGTGAAATTATTTTTTTGAAATTAATATGGAAATTTGAAAAGGAAATTGATTAGAACGTGTTGGTATCAGGCCCGTATTTTGGTTCCGGTGCCCGGTACAGGTCTTATATGTGGTTTAAGCGCTTCCTGTGAAATTTGGTTGAAATTGGACGTCATTTGAGGTGTTTCGAACCTAAATATCTAGAAATGAAAGTTTATGAGGTTTGTAGAAAAAGTGATGATTTTGAGGATTGATTCCTCGTTTATGATGTTATTTTGGCGATTTGATCGCACGGTTAAGTTCGTAGGATGTTGTCGAGTTAGTGTGTGTGATTGGTTAGGAGCCCCGAGGGCTCGGGAGTGTTTTCGGAGGTGTTCGGGGTAGTTTTGGACTTAGGAAGATTGCAGAAAATCTGCAACAGGTGCACAGTCAAAATACTCTACGCGTTCGCACGATGCCTCTCGCGTTCGCGAAGCTTCACCTTCATCCTTCATCGCGTTCGCATCACCTCCTCGCGTACGCGTAGAGTATTTTGACTCAGAAGACTTAGCCTTCACTTTACTCATCGCGTTCGCACTTATATCCTCGCGTTCGCGTAGTGCATAAGGCTCCCTTCATCGCATTCGCGTAGGTGTCCCCGCGTTCGCATAAACCAAGTCCTGGACCCCCCCAGCTTTCTTCTCCGCGTTCGCATCATTCCAATCGCGAATGCGATGCCTTGCCCAGTTACCCTTCGCAAACACGACACTGTTCCCGCGAACGCGAAGGGCAATTTTGCCCAGTGATTTTAAATACCCAAAATAGAACAGTGACGGGATTTTTCACCCAAAAACACACGAACTCATCTTCTCCTCAGCCCATAGGTGATTTCTAGAGCTCTTCTTCACCAAAGCTTCTTGGGTAAGTATTATTTAACTTGTTTCCTTCATTTTCCTTCATCATTTATCAAATTCTTAGGCTTAAATCATGTAATCTAGGGTTGAAATTGGGGGAAAATGGGTAGAGTTAGGGCTTTTCAATTTCCTTTGATTTAGACCTCGTTTTGGGGTCGAATTTGAAAACAAATTGTATATCCAGGCTCGTTGGGGAATGGGTGATATGAAATTGGTTCGAACCTCGGGTTTTGACTAAGCGGGCCCGGGGTCGATTTTTGGAATTTTGGGAAGAAGGCTTAGAAAACTATATTTAGGCATTGAGTTTGATTTGTTTAGCTTATATTAATGCTGTAAAGTCGTTATTTCATAGATTTGATTGAGTTGGAGCCGAATTCAAGAGGGAAGGCGGTCGTTGTGGATTGATTTAGCTGTGGAAGTTGAGGTAAGTGTTTGGTTTAACCCTAGCTTGAGGGAATAGGAGTTGAGTCTTGTTTGCTATCTGCTAATTGACCGAGTACGGTGTAGAGGCATGGTGACGAGTATCTATACACCGGTGTCTAGCATGACCGTGAGTCCGTATATTGTGTTTATTCCTATTTTGTTGTGACTCTTCCTCGTGTAATTGATGAACTCTATATAATGTGAAGTAGTATGAGAAAGAATTATGATTTGTGAACTCTTTGGAGCGTT
>NW_017670234.1:2191882-2197879 GCF_001879085.1 Nicotiana attenuata
CGAGGATCTCTGGGTATCCTCAATAAGTAAGCCGGGGATCTCTTGGTATCCCAATATATATAGAAACACATGTGCCAGGGATCTCTTGGTATCCCGCACCCTCAGTCCAGAATATCTCAAGTACAGGGGATCTCCCGGGAAGCCGTCCCGTAATCCCAAATTAAACACACAACAACAACAACCCATAATCTCAGAATAAATGCTAAAATCAGGACAAGTAATAGTAAATTCTAGCCTAACATGCTTCACAGAGTACAAATAGTACAGCTAAACAAATAAGCAAGTAAGCCAGCTAAACATGCGTCTCTAAGCTAGCACAGGTATAAACTTACAGTCTAAAATGAACAAGTAAACAAGAAATCTCAATTTAAATACTTCAAGTAGAAACGGATTTACAACAATTAGCTCAAGTACGCGCTCGTCACCTCACGTACGGGGCATTCAAATATTCAATATCATATCCTAAGGGAGAAAGGTCCCCCACACAAAGTTAGACAAGCCACTTACCTCGAACCGGCTCAATATCAACTAGAAAATACGCTCTTGCCACGAGTATCCGACTCCAAATGACCCAAATCTATTCAATTCAATTACACATTGTAAATAACATCGCAAACACCTGGTTTTTCTATTAAATTCAAAGCTACGACGTGAAATTAGGTGAAATGACCAAAATGCCCTTCAGACCAACGCCTCGAAATTGAATAATTTTCACATTTTTAGAACCCTCGTACCCTGACGAGTCTAACCGTATAAAAATCTCCCAAATCGGAGGTCAAATGCCCACTCAAAACTCAATAGTTTAGGTAATGAAGTTTTACCCCAAATTATCTAATTTTTGATCCTAAATTCGAATTCCGATGATGTATTTAACTATATAATGATGAAATATAACAAGAAGGGACCAAAAAAAACATTACCCAGTGATCTTCACTTTAAAACCCACTCGAAATCGCCTTAAACCGAGCTCTCAATTGATTTTGCAAACTTATGAAATTAAACCCTCGACATTTCTATTTCTGCCCAGGGATTTCCGCTTCTGCGGACAAGTGACCGCTTCTGCGGTCCCGCTTTTGCGGAACAGTGGCCGTTTCTGCGGCTTCCTTTAAAATCCCAGCTTCCGCTTCTGCGGTTCCCATCTCGCAGAAGCGGATCCGCTTCTGCGGAATTCCTACCGCTTCTGCGGTTCCCTGGAAGGTGAACGAAAATCGCTTCTGCGAAGCCAAGGCCGCTTTTGCGGTTCCCTTGAAATTTTTTATGAATTGTGCAAAAGTTAAAGTGTGGGGTGGCTGGTTTGGCTTTTTAGTGGAACTAATGAAATAAGGAGAAAGGTGCACTGTTTTGAACAAGTAAGAGCCACTTGAATTGAAAAAAAAAGAAAAAAAATAGTTGGATTGTTGTGGCAAAAACTATTCCTTGATAAGTGGTGGCTTTTGATGTAAGTGTGCTTAAAGAAGAATGGGGTAATATACATTAACGTGAAGGCGGAGTTTGGTTTGATATAAGTATGGGGTTTGAATGTTAAAGTATATGTATTAAAGTGCTTAGGGAGGTGTACTCACTCTTATATCTAAATGTATATATCCTACCCGTCTCGCAGCCTACATTACAACCAAATAAAGTCCTACTTGATCCTAGACTGAATAAGCTCGATTAGTAGAGTAGTACACTACGGGCAAACCTATGGTGCATCTTTTGTGGCATTTGAATGTTATTTTTGAGAGTGAGTGAATTCTTTCTATCTTGAGTTCCTAAGTGTTCTTAAATTTTATTGTGTGGAACTACTCTCTTTTGTTGTGTGAGGGCACTTGATTCATGAAGGAAAGGTAATGTCAGTGACCTCTATGTTAGAGTAAGTGGGTGAGTTGTGAATAATGCGTGGTACTTGCGAGTCAAATCTTGAGGTGAAGATGTTACGCTTTTGTGCTTAGTCTATTTTAAATATTTTTGGTGTGATGAGTTAGGAGAATTGTTTAAAAAAAACAAAAAAGGTCGTGTCTATATAAAGTGTAGTTTGATTACTCGAGGACGAGTAATTGTTTAAGTGTGGAGTGTTGATGATAGGCTATAATTGCGTGTTTTAGTCGCTTATTACACTCTAATTTACTGCACTTTAATTGAGTTTGAGCTTTAATCGCTAGTGTTTTGCACTAACTGTGTGTTTTATGCCTTGTAGGAGTAATTCCGAGCTATATAGATGTTATGGAATGAATTCTAGTGATTTGGAGCTTTGAAGTCTGAGTAAAAGTCCAAGTAATTAATCCGGGATCGTGTTCAGGGGTCAAATTTGATAGTTAAGAACAAACGA
Organism: Nicotiana attenuata; assembly: GCF_001879085.1. NCBI lineage: Eukaryota > Viridiplantae > Streptophyta > Magnoliopsida > Solanales > Solanaceae > Nicotiana > Nicotiana attenuata. The sequence continues at coordinate 2,194,191 of NW_017670234.1, forward strand.
AGACTCGAGTAGGCATATTGCGCACTGTCTAGTAAAATGCACATACCTTTTCGCTCAAAACTTCATTTGGGCTCTACAATATATGGTTGAAAATATAACTCAAATAGCTACAACTTTTATGTTTTACGTTTTTCCAAATTCCAAACGGAACAGAGTGAAAAACGCGGTCGAAACCGCAACCGCGGACCTGGACGCGGACTGAGGCAGTGCACTGGGAAAATACCGCGCCCGGACCGCGACCGCGAGAGTCCAGACCTGGAAAATTGTCCTTTTCGCATATGAGAAGGTATAATTGTTTGGGCACAACCCTACTTGGTATATATACATGGAAAAACGGTATTTTGAGGACCTTGGACATACTTTTGACATAATTTTGACCTAAGGAGGCTAAGGAGACTGGGGATTCGACCTGAGGAGTCAAGAACACACTGGAGCAAGGCGGAGAATTCTTCTACGAGTTTTTCACTTCCTTCTTCCTATTTCCATTATTGGTTATGACTTTTAGTATTGCAGTTTTACATACCATTATGAATAGCTAATTTGTTATCTAGGGTTTTGATAGAACCTTTTGTAGGATGAATTCTTGTTAGGTTTCAGTATAATTTAGCCTTTGAATTTATCTATTTGTTCAGCTACATGTTTATTACAGTTTATTGAATGGCCATCGATTGAATGTGTCACAACCCAGACTTCCCACCCTCGGGAGTCGTAATGGCACCTACTCGTGAAAGCTAGGCAAGCCGAGTATTATAGATCTTAACCCCCTTTTTGTTAACCTTTTAACAATCTTAAATCAACATACGATCAACATCGGAATAATAATAATAAAAGAAATGCGGAAGACGAAATCTGATAACTTAGCCAAATACTAGTATGTAAAATACCAAATATATCTCTACCCAGAACTGGTGTCACAATATCACGGACTATCTACGATTACTACAAACAGTTGTCTGGAAAGAAAGATACAATCTGTCTCTGAAGTAAATGAAAACAAAATATAAAAGATAGAAGGGGACACCAAGGCCTGCGGACGTCTGCAAGACTACCTAGGGTCTCCACTAGACTGAAGGCAGCAACCTCGCTAAGGTCCAAAAGCTCCGGTACCGAGATCTGCACACAGTGCAGAGTGTAGTATCAGCACAACCGACCCCATGTGCTGGTAAGTGTCGAGCCTAACCTCGGGGAAGTAGTGACGAGGCCAGGACATGATTACCAAATAAGCCCGTGCATTTAAAGCATATACGGCAAGTAATAATAACAGGAACTAGCAGTTAAAGATGGGAAGGGGAAACATGCTGTGGGGAATATCAAGTACCAACAGAATCTCAGGAGAAAAGCATAAAACACATCTTAAATTCCACACCAGCCAGAATAAAGAAACAATAACGAATCGATGTCCACTTTTATTCTTTATTGTTGCGGCACGCAACCCGATCCAAATCATTTAACACTGTTGCGACGTGCAACCTGATCCATATCATAGAATTACTATTGCGGCATTCAACCCGATCCAACTCATATATCACTGTTGCGGCGTGCAACCCGATCCAACTCACATATCACTGTTGCGGCGTGCAACCCGATCCAACTCACATATCACTATTGCGGCGTGCAACCCGATCCAACTCACATATCACTGTTGCGGCGTGCAACCCGACCCCTCCTGTCCTCCCTTATTACTCCTTGTTGCGGCGTGCAACCCGATCCCATATAATATTATTGCGGCGTGCAACCCGATCCAAATATACAAATCAACACCAATCACAAAAAGAATCCCATCAAGGGAATAATAAGGAAACAACAATATCCCGACAAGGGAACCAACAAAAAGAATAAACACATCCCGGCAAGGGCACCAACAGTAAGAATTAAATACGTCCCGGTAAGGGAATCAACTATAACCAAACTTATACCAACAATTAACTTCATAAATGAAACCTCAACTGGAGTCAATGCTCAACGATAAACAAATACCACGAAAATATTCATAATTCTTGTGCCACGGTTGCTAACCATCAAGTTAAGCATGATCAATATATTGTAAAATCACAACAAATCCGAACATAAGACTCACGGGCATGCTTGACACCAATGTATAGATACTCGTCACCTCACCTATATGTCGTACTCGACACCAACACATAGCAAATAAGACACAACACCTATTCCCTCAAGCTAAGCTTAGGCCAAATACTTATGACGAGTGTCTAGCGTATATAAAATTTTAACTCGTACTCTGTCAAATATTAGTATAGAAAGATGTCGAACCCACAAAGATTGGTTTATCTATTCTACAGATGTTTCTTGTTTTAGTTACTATTTGAGAAAATCAGAAAAGAGTTGAGTTTTAAATTAACTAACTAAAAAAAACACGAATGCAGCAATAGAAAATATTTTTGTTTTTCACAGATATAATAAAAATGTGTTGGGATCCTGACTTTACTTAATATTTTTTTTATATAGTAAATACATTTATTCTTCAGCTTCTATTTCTCATAAATGTATAAATGCCTCTCACGATTACATTTATATATTATTACTATAGTTGAACAATTAAGTACACTCCTCTCGGTTATACAATTTAATTGTCAAAATGGTAATATTAAAGAACTAGAAATATATACTTGAACTAAAGCATGCTTTTTTATAGTAAGTCCCTTTCGGTTACCCTACTTATTATAACTGATTTACTACAATATTCACCTCTTTCGATTACAAATAAGTGTAGAATCAATTTTAACATAAAAGAGCTAGATGTCACTACATATAGGTTAACATCTATCAATACCAAAATTAACTATTACCTCTTCTGCCTCTTTCGATTACAGAATTAGTAAGAAGTTAATATGTAGTACTAAATAGATAGATGTTAACAAATTAAATAACACCCAACTATAAAGCAGATAAAATTTAAATAAAAAAACTTCAAGCTCAAGTATGTGAAATTGAAGAATAATATCTACTATTATATAAAAATATTAAGATCCGTCATTTTCCCAACACAAGAAAAGTTACTCCATAATGGAGTTAATACCAACAACGGAAATAATCTTGCTCATTAAATAAGAAAATAGAAAGAAATATTCAAGAGAATAATTCCTCCTATTTAATTAAAAACAGGAACTAGAGTAATTTCCAATACTACAATTTATTCAGAACAAGAAATGAAGCCAGAGTAATGGCTAAAAGATGAAACAGAAGCAAAACTAAAGAACAAAGAGAAAGAAAAAAACTTTCTGCTCAATATTCACTTCTCAGATTTCTCTCTCGCTCCAATTTTTTCATTTCACGACTGATGCCTCTTTTATAGCCAAGCCATGACAAACTTTTCAATACACTCTTGGATATGAACTTGTCATGGCTGGTTGTGACCTTGTTATGCTTGGTTATGAGCTTCTTTGGTTATGGATCGGTTATAGTTTGTTGTAGCCGGTTGTGAGTCGGTTATCCTTTGTCATGGCATATCACGTCTTTCTTTAGCGCCATATTTTACTCTGCTTTAGCTTGTCCATTTTTCTAATTTTTTCCTCTGTAATCTTCTCGTTCCCGGACCAATCCTTCTTTAACCCTTCCTGCATAATTTAGAAAAAGTATGGAAGAAATATGATTAGTTCTTTTTTTGTGTTTTTACAAAGTAAATTATATAGTTAAAAATCAAAGTAAATGCAACTAATACTAAACTTCCT
>NW_017670234.1:2867712-2873183 GCF_001879085.1 Nicotiana attenuata
TTCCAACCCCATTTCCAAAGGAGACATTACCTCCTTTGAGGTCCTCAAGTGAAAGGAACTGGTTCTTGCTTCCTGTCATATGCTTTGAGCAGCCACTATCCATGTATCATATTTGGCTGCTCCCCTTCACTTGGACCCGCAAAAGAAAATCAGGGGTTAGTCTTAGGAACCCAAACTAGTTTGGGTCCCTTTCTGTAGGCAAAAGGGTGAATCAGATTCCTTTTAGCCCAACCTGGCAGCCTATTTTTCCCTTGAACAAATTCTTTATTCTTTTGACTAGCTTTTTCTTTTGCAATACATTCACTTTTATAGTGACCATTTTTACCATAGTGTGCGCAAATTATGTTCTCAGGAAGTGTGAGGTACTTGCTTTTGGGATCCCACTTAGGTGCAGGGGTCCCGTAGCCAAGTCCTCTCTTATTGCTACTATGGTGTTCATGTAGCCATGAAAGTGTATCGGAGGACCTATTCCATTTACAAGTTTTGTCTAGCTCGTGCTTAACCTTGCTTAGATCCTCCTTAAGGACTCTTATCTGCTCATCTCTTTTGTACAACTCGTCTTTCATTTTTCCTAGGTTTTCTTCTAATGTGAGTTGTGTGTGATCAGCTTTCTTTTTACCTGTTCCTAATTTCAGTTTTAGATTTTTAGATCTTAGCTCTAGGACAGTGGTTTTAAGTTCATGAACCCGGTTCTTTAACTCAGCATTTTTACTATCACTTTAACTAGCCCTAAGTTCCAGATTTTTGCACTTAGCTTTCAAAATCACACACTCCTTAGACAGTTGTTTGCTTTCATTGTTTAGATTCTCAGATTCATCAATGAAATCCAGGAGTAACTCAGATAGCCTTTCTTTAGACAAAAATTTAATCTTGTCTTTGAGATGAATTATACTTACCTCAGATTCCTCATCGGATTCTCCAATTGCCATAAGTGCTTGTTCATCTCCATCTTCATCCTCTGAGTCCTCATCTGATCTTTCTCCCCAGGAAGCAACCATAGCCTTTGTTCATCCTTTATTTTTCTTGGGTTGAACTTGTTCCTTTTTCCTGTTCCTTCGTTCAGCTCTTTCTTTCTTCCATTCAATTTCCCATTGAGGGCAGTTTTTGATGTGGTGATCAGTCTTCCCACACTTGTAGCACCCCTCATTGGTTTGTTTTTCATGAACCCTTGGTTTGTTGTAGCTTCCACTTCTTGAAGGACCCTTTCCTCTCATTAGGTACTTCTTGAAGTCCTTTGTGATCATGGTCATTTCATCCTCCTCTAGATCAGCACCTTCAATGATTCTGAATGCCAGGCTCCTTTCCTTCTTGGGTGCATCCATATTCATTGTTTGCCTTCTAAGTTCATAGGCAATGAGATTTCCAATTAGCTCATCCAACTTAAGAGTGGCAATGTTCTTGGATTCCTGAATAGCAGTGATTTTGCTTTCCCAAGAGAATGGCAGAACCCTTGTCAAAATCTTCTCAACTTTGTCTTCTTCAAGAATAACCCTTCCAAGAGACTTAAGTTCATTTGTCAGTATGGTGAACCTTGTATACATCTCTTGGATGGTTTCCCCTTCCTTCATGGTGAAATTCTCATATTGAGAATACAGCAGTGTTCCTCTGGACCTCTTCACTTGAGGTGTTCCTTCATGAGCCACTTGCAAAGTGTCCCAGATTTCCTTAGCAGTGGTGCAGCTTTGAATTCTACTGTACTCGTCTGGACCAAGTCCACACACAAGCCATTTCTTGGCCTTTGCATTCTTTTCCCATTTCCTGAAGTCCACAGCATTGCAGTCAGCTCTTGTTTTTGGCACGTGTACTCATTCAGCATTCTTCTTCATGGTAGCCAGGGGACCATCAGTGACAATGTCCCATAGCTCATAGTCTTCTCCGATGATGTGATCTCTCATCCTGTTTTTCCACCAAGAGTAGTACTGGCCATTAAAGAGTGGAGGCCTATCAGTGGATTGCCCTTCCCAGTTTCCAGGCGGTGCGCTCATCTTGATCTGTTCCTAAGGTGTTAGCCTCTTCAAGGATAACCCGCTCTGACACCAATTGATGTTTTACACTTCAATACCACACAAGAGGGGGGTGATTTGTGTGGTGACCAATTTTTCGCTTAAACTGATTATGGAAGGACCTGGTTCTTCTATGTGTTCCTTTTACTACTGTTGCGGAATAATAAATGTAGAAAGCAAAGAACACAAGTATTTTTACGTGGAAAACACCCGGCTCAAAAGGTGAAAAAAACCACGACCTACTACTCAGTTGGATTTTCCCCAACACTTTACTAAATCACTGAGCCAAAATAGCATTTATAAAACGTCTTTGTAAACCTGAGGATTACCTCTAATCCCGTTGTAGCAACCAGCCTCTAACTGTTGCGATAACTTCAAGTTAACTCTAACTTGAATACTCAAAATACCTATTACAATTGCTTCTAGATAAAGCTGAAAGGTACAATATGAAAACACCTACTACAGTTGAACTAGAAATAAAGAAAGACACATAAAACTCTTTATGGAGCTGGTTCTTCAATCTAGTTCATGTAGCTTCAGGTTAGCACACTTGAATCACACACGAACTGCTTCCAAAAAGCCTTGCTATTTTGCTCTCAATTCACATTTAACTTCTGCATTTTTGTGCAACACCTATAATGTGATAACATCCTACAATTTATAGAGTTAGTATATGAAGAAATAACTAGAGTTCTGATGCAACTCTTCCTTGGTGGAAGAGTTCTTGTTGATCTCAACTTCTAACTCATTCCCTATCTGGAATAATGTTCTCTTTGAGTAAGGATTCCTTCTCCTTATCAATTAGGCAACCTTTTCGATCAGGAGATACTAAATACACCAAGTTAAGCTTATCTCCTTCACATGCATCTCACATGCTCGAATCTGCCCGTTTTTGTGCAACTGAGGGATGGACCTGGTTCATGCCTGAGCTTCCTTTGTCAATCTTCAAAACTAACCTTCACTTGGGCCAACATCTAGCTTCTGCGTATGCTCAATCATTATGGCAGGCAAATTGATGGAGGAGAAATTATACAAAGTTTCCTTAAGGAAAAGGTCAGCTTTGGATGCAAAAGATCTTCTTTTAGCGCGGTGAAGCAACACTTTTTTAACCATATCAAAGAGCAGCTGATAAACTAGAAGGAGTGCCTTCTTATGCACTTGTTCCCCATGTTGTACTACCTTGTCCTTGACAATGGTATTTCTGAAGTTTGTGTGCAGGTACCCAGCATAGATGACACTCCTCACCTAGAATTGACCCCAATAAGGTAGAGTCCATCATTATGTCCACCCCATTTACCAACACACAGATTTTATCACTATCTACTGTGAAGAGGCTGGTGTAGAAACTCCGCACTTCGTCATCATACACTATATGAGCCTCACTTGTAAACAAATTGGTCCACTGTTGAGAATCACAGATATCCACTAATTGGCTCATCCCATCACTCTCTATAATGTCAGAGGCAAATGTGCGGCCCTACAGCACTTTCTGATTTCCCGGCTTCCTTTTCTCAGACCTCAGATTTTCACTCACTTTTCCTTTAATGACGAAACCAGGTTCCTCATCATCATCATCATCCCCCTTTCTTTTCATTGACTTGCCAACAGCCTTTTCCTTCTCCAGTAACTTGTTCTGTCTATGTTCACCAGATTTCTTCACTTCTTCCTCATCAGACTTGTCACCATGCTCCTTCACTGTCTTGTCACCAGAACTTTTTACCAACTTTTTACTAGAACCAGCAACAGCACTCTTGGAAGAACTCTCAGCAGCCTTAGAGGTGTGCCTTTCATATTGAGAGAGAGAGAGTGCTTCTTCCTTGAAGACTTGCGGGTCAGGGAACTAGGTTCCTCTTTGGTTTCATCATCCACATCCACTACAGGAACATCCTCTGCTTGTACAACTTTTCCATCTTTGACCAACCTTCACCTTCTCCGACTCCTTTTACTCTTCTTGAGGGCGAACTCCAGAGCTTCCTTTTGCTACAACCGTGTAGTAGGTCGCTTAGGAGGTGGCTCTGAAGTTGCCACTGGCTTAGTCCTAGCCCTGATAAAACTAGCATAAACCAAATCATCTGCGTCTTCTTCACTATCAGGATTCGTCTCAGGCACCACCATATTCAAAGGCACAGCATCAAAGTGGGGAGAGGGAGCAGGATCAATACTGACTTGGGGAGATGACTCCTGACCTGGATCCTCCATAGAGGGATCAGGTTCATCATTTGGGACCCTAGTATCATCATCTTGTACCGGTTGTTCAAATGGCACATTGCTCCCTCTTCTTCTGTCTCTTCTCCCTGAGGCTCAGACCCTCCAGCACATTCTTCTATAATGATGCAATGGAAAACGTATTCTCTATTCATTCCTTTTCTTGTGGTTCCATGGCGATTTCAACAGATGAAGGAGTGATACCTACATAGTCACAACTTGTCATGGTGATCTCAGTCTCTTCATGACTAATCACCAGATCTTCACTCAAGCGCTCAGTCATGGATATAGTTGAAGGTTCCTAAACGAGGTTCCCTTGTTTACCCTGTTGACTGTTGGTACCCAATTTTTCCCTGTATATTTTAATATGCAAAATACTTTCAAAATAGCATATATAGGTATGTCCAAATGTTTTATTATTTTTTGTTAATTTTTAAAAGATTTTTTAAATCAATTTATTGTCCTATTTTATCAAGAAAAACCCAATAATTATTTTCAAAATTATCATTTGGTAATTCATTTATTGGACTCTCATATTTACACTAAAATATAGCTCACATAATATTTGCACATTTTTTACAAATTTATTTAGTATGTCTAAAGCTAAAGTGCATATAATTGCAATATTAGCCTCTTTTAAGGTTTAATTATGTTTATAATATAAAATTAACTCCCATATTTTTAATTTGATAATTACGTATTATTAATCATTTTAGTACCATTAATTTATTTTCAGAAATTATTCTACTATTTTTGTAAAATAAACAAGGGAAAAATGGCTATATAAATGCTAGCCCCGTTGATTTCAATTTTAGCCTTATTTGAACCCCCAATTCGGACCCAATTTTTAAATCCAATTACCCTGACCCAAACCCCATTCAAGCTGACCCAGACCCGTTTCCCACCTACCCTTTCTAATCTCAACCGTTGATCTCCCAGATCAACGGTCCCTATTTCTCTTACCATTTTTAATTCCCAATTACCCCAAAGCCCTAATCATTTTTCATCTGTAGCCGCCTTTGAATTCCCCCTTCTCCCAATTCTCTCTCAAGCTCCTCTCAAACCCTAGCCGCCTCCCTCAGCTTCCACCCTAAAATCGTCCAAATCAATGGCTTCCAAAGCCATTGGAGGCCTGTATCTACCTCCTTTGACTTCGATGTGGTCGAGTACTATGGTTTCAAGGCCAGACCTTGAAGAAGCTTGGTCCAGACCTCGGATGCTTTCAGTTCTATGGCTGTTTCCGGTCATCTTTGACCTTGCTCC
>NW_017670234.1:2874848-2916633 GCF_001879085.1 Nicotiana attenuata
AAATATCAACTTGTTTGTGGCTGTTTCCCTCTCCTTTATTCCCTCAAGACTCTGTTTCTTCACTTGCACTCTCTCTTAGACTTAAGTTCTGCCCCCCTCTTGTGAGCCTTGCCTTGGGACCCTTTGAGCTCCCTCTGAACTTGGACACTTGAGGGCTGGCACTTCCACACTGCACTTGCCCCTATTCTGGTGATACAATTTGGGTGTGAGCAGTGCCTGGAGTCCCATTGAGGCTCTTAGAGAACTCTGACACACTCAAATTGGAGAAAGGCTTTGGATCGATGGTCTTTGAGTTGGTCTATCTCATAATTCAGACAGGAAGTCAAGAATCAGGCCTTCTATGGTTGTAATTATTTTCTTTGTATTTTCTGATGTATTTGTTATTCTGGTTTGTAATAATTTATAATGAATACTTGGGGTTAGCTAGTGAAACATGGTTGGGGTAACTATGCATGCAAAGGGTAGAAATCATGCCTATAGGACTGTTCTAATTCTGCATATTCAACTTCACCTAGATATCATGCCTATAGGATTGTTCTAACGTCATTCTGCATAATTCAAACTGCACTTAGATACCATGTTTATAAGGTTTAAAGCAAGTTCTAAATTTAGATACCATGTTTATAAGGTTTAAAACCATTTCTGCATCTCGAAACCATGTCTATAAGGTTCAAGTTCTGCATTTAGATACCATGTTTATGAGGTTTAAAATAAATTTCTGCATTTAGACACCATGTCTGTAAGTGTCTAAAATCAGTAATGCATAGAAATCATGCCTATAGGGATCCTCGAACAATTCTGATTCATTTTCATTCACAGTCAGTGTTAGATATAAGATCCGTAATAAAAGAGGCTATAACCAGCAGAACCTGTAACCATTTTTAATTCTTGCGCATTTTGCATCTCTTTTGATAATCTAGGTCCCTCACTTAGCAATATTAACAAGCATGCATTTTTATGACTTTAAGCAATTCATTTCGAGATTTACTATCTCATCACCTTCTAAAATTAGTAGATATCATGCCTATAAGATTCCGTCTAAACACTTAGGCAAGCCTTAGGATAGTCATTGTAAAACTAAATCTGCTTTGTTAATTGCTACAACTAGTAGGCAGTCCTGATTCGGGCTTCTTATCTAAATTATGTAATAAACTAGTCTGCCTCAACTTTTAAACTCCCTCATATTTAATTCTAACCAGACCTAAATAGTACGTGCAAGTCATGCTAATTATATGCTTTCTTTGTTTAAGGAGGTATATATGAGCCTTTGTTTGTTTCTATGTGTTTCCCCAAAATATGCAATATGTGTTTTTTTGTATGTCGCCTTAGAATTTTTACCTTTGAAACTACAGATAAGCCTAATATCCTTCCCTTTTTAGGATTAGTAGTCCTAAGTGCCTCCTGGACTAATAGGAGTGGGACGGGCAATAGCATGCAATAAGTAATCGATACCAATCCGCGCTTTAAATACCTTAACGGGGTGGGATGGGTAGATATGGATATGATGACCACGCGATAACGTCCCGTGTAGCCCCTCATTGAGGAGTGATTACCGGACATTGTGTGGGGTGATCGATATTATTAATAAACCTAGGACCCCCTCCCTTTATTCTTTATTTCTTTTCTTTAGCATTTTAAATCTTTATTTAAAAATTAGCCTTTCTAATGCTCCTTTCAAACTTTGCATACTTTCAAACCTTTATGTGTTGAAATCCCCTCTTATTTGAGCCTTATTTGCCAATATGCTAATTGCACCTCAATTCACAATAATTGTCTGGCCGGGAACCACACTAGTGGATTCTGAAGGGTGCCTAACACCTTACCCTTAGAATAATTTCAAGCCCTTACCCTATCTCTGGTTATTCAAATCAAACTCTTTTGGTGTCCTAATGCACCCTATTCATTAGGTGGCGACTCTTCAATTGCAAACCCAGTTCCCAAAATGAATGAGTAGTCCCTCCAAATGTCATAAACCCGATTTCACGAGAAAAAGGGGGTGCGACAGTATGGCGACTCTGCTGGGAATTTAGGCTTTTACCACTTCAGACTATTATTGTGAATTTATGCTTCTTTACGCGCAATTATTTGTTTATTTCTTTTAGGCATTCAATTTCCTTTTCGATTGTAAAACTGACTTGTCTTTTTTTTCTTTCCTTACTGCTTTCCTTCATTGCCGCTTTAAATTATGGAACTATTGTATTTATTGCTTTCTAAACATGTAAATACGTGTCAATATGCTTTTAATTGTTGCATAATCATGCTCAACATCATATTCCACTCGTGCCAAACAAATCCCATAGCAACGCTTATAATCAGTGGCTGCGCTCTTCCGATATTATCACCCCCTAAATTCGGAAAATGCATATTTGCGGTAAAACCAGTCGATCAACGGTGTAGTCGACGGTTCCGTGCCTTTCCCCCTTGAGTTGTCCGCTCAAGGGTACCAGTCTAAAACCCCATAGAAACCTTACTCTGTTTAACTGTGCATGCATCATGGTCAAACCTAGCCGAGTTAGTTATGTTGTCCGCATAATGACTCTTTAAGATAGCCTTGTCCAAAGTCCCCTGGGTTTCCCTAAAAAACCCAAATGGACATTATCACGTTCTATGCATTTATTTGGAGAACTGAATGCTTTTATGCCAATTGTTGATATTAAATAGCCGAGTCCGGTGGGGGAAAGGGCCTAACCTTATTTCCCTGCAGATAATGAGGCACGAAATCCCCAGATTCGGCATGGTTACCAACATCCACCCAAAACTGCTAAACTGGTGGAAAGATCTTCATTCCAGTGACCAGATTCTCGTCCGAAATATCTAGGGAATCTACCTTCCCTCCTGGAAATCCAACCCAACAACAAGATCATAGAAGCTACTACTCTATTTTGGGATTGTGAGAGGTCTGTATTTCGCTTCGGGGAAATTGAGATGACACCCTTGCTAGAAGAAATAGGAGGATTAGCCGGTTTGGTATGGGAAGACTCCGGGTTTATTGATGCTTGAGAACCACAAGGGCAGGGGTTTCCTCAAGATGATGGGTCTGAAGAAGAATCCAGAACTGACATGCCTCAAAGAATCCTATATTCCCTTTGACTATTTGTACGAGAGGTACGGTCGCAGCAAATCCTACCGTACCTATCCTGATGAGTTTGCCTTCACCTCATTAGGGCATATTCATCGTAGGGTCTTTGTATTCATGTTCTGTTTCCTGGNGCTTCTATGATCTTCATTCCAGTGACCAGACTCTCGTCCGAAAATATCTAAGGAATCTACCCTCCCTCCCGAATATCCAACCCAACAACAAGATCATAGAAGCCGCTACCCTATTTTGGGATTGTGAGAGATCCGTATTCCGCTTTGGGGAAATTAAGATGACACCCTTGCTAGAAGAAATAGGAGGATTAGCCGGTTTGTTATGGGAGACTCCAGTTTTATTGATGCCTGAGAACCGCAAGGGCAGGGGTTTCCTCTAGATGATGGGTCTGAAGAAGAATCCAGAGCTGACATGCCTCAAAGAATCCTATATTCCCTTTGACTATTTGTACGAGAGGTACGGTCACAGCAAATCCTACTGTACCTATCCTGATGAGTTTTCCATTACCTCATTAGGGCATATTCATCGTAGGGTCTTTGTATTCATGTTCTGTTTCCTGGGGTTGATTGTGTTTCCAATGAAGAAAGCAATAATCCACACCCGACTAGCCATGGTCACTAAAATCTTAATGGAAGGGATTGGAGGGCAACCATTCAGCATTGTGCCCATGATCATCGTGGAAATATACCGAGCCCTAGAAAAGTGTCAACGAGGAGCTAGTCACTTCGAAGGTTGCAATTTACTACTTCAGTTGTGGCTCGTGGAGCATCTACAAAAGGGTGAATATCGACAAGAGATTCAACGAAGGGACTGGGACGATCATATTGCCTTCCATCATCCAAAGCGAATGAATTATATCCCTGATATGTTTGCTCAGCTATAGGATGCCAAAGGATGGTTCGAGCTATTTGATAATTTGATCAAGGAGCAAGTACAATGGATGTTTGAATGGTTTCCGACCAAGGAGTTCATCGCCCGATCTAGAGATGCACCTTTCCTGATATTAATCAGTCTAAGAGGAACGTATCCTTATGTACCCCTCCGGGTTATGAGGCAAGCTTGTAGGAAGCAGGTTGTACCAGGGTCGACAAGATGAGTCACTTCCGAGCTGACTTCCGGGATGATGATAGTCCTTACAAGTGCCAAGCTTAGCATATGTGGCACTGCAAGATTAACATGGGGAGAGATACCATCGAGCCAGACAGATATCACATTGGCTGTACTCCCTACTATTCAGGCTGGTTGGAGGATAATCATAATGGTCTGAGTCAACCTGGGTTTGTTCGAGGTCACAGGATCATAGATGAAAAGGCCGAGGCACAGGTCAAATACAATCAACTACGCAAGAGGATCCGGGAGTGCGAAAGCGAACATCGTGAGATACAGGAAGCATATCAAAAGCTAATTGAGGAATGGAAGGATATGGCTGTCAATGACAACAAGCGACTGGATATTTAGAACGAGGTATAGTGGAGTTGGAGAGAAAATTCTTAAGAGGGTCGAAGACTGCCGGAATGCTGAAGGAAACGAAGGCGGACATCTAGCCAGAGCCTACCTGCTGCTGGGACTGCGCGAGTTAGGGAAGCTGTTCGATGGAGCCAGGGATGCCGAATCTGGGGAAGGTCCTTCTGGGACCAAATAGATAGGAGTTTTCTTCTTTTTTATGAAACGTAATAAGGCCAATGGCCATTAGCAACTTTCATTTCCTATTATTTAGTGTCGATTTGGGATTCGTTTGCTTTTTATCAATAAAATGAGGCATTTAGCATTCAAAGTTCTCCAAATCAACGTGTCACTAGGCCTACCTCGGGCATAAAGAGGTCCCCAAATTAGGACACGCTTTACATTCCCACACTATGTGACTAAATATGGCAAGATTTTTTTTTGATCCTCACTAACTTGTTACCTTTTTGTTTTTACTTTTTGTTCATTTATTCCCCTCCCCAAAGGTTAGTCGTGCACTCTGGCAACATCATCTTATTCCACGAGATCCAGCGGCCCTCCACCCACTCCTCCTCTTAGTCCTGTCAAAAACAAGAACAAAGGGAAGATGGAAGATTTGAACAACGCCAGAAAGGAGAACTCAACTGAACGGGTAGAGGTCACTCACGGTCATGGTACTCTGGTTCCCAAGGAAAATGCATCCCAACTGGAACAAAAGCTGCTGAAATTCCAAGAAGAACTTGATCAGGTCCGGAATCTGGCGAATCTGTCATTTTCCCTCACTACTCCAGACATCAATTTCCCAAATGCCCAGTATCCCACCCCAAAGCCACAAAACCATCCCGCTCCCCACCACCACTGCAACACCTGCCATACGTCCAACAACACTCCGCTGCTCATCCCAGAACTCCAGAACTCCACAAATGACCACTGCCACACCCACCATAATACCCCCATCTACGTGGAGACTATGCCACACTCCACCCAACCCATCTCAAGCACACCCGAGTCTAATGATAAAGACTTGCTCATCAGAAACCTGGCCGAAGAACTTAAGAAATTGACTAGCAGAATTCAAGGCGTTGAAGGAAGTAAGGGAATTGAAGGGCTGAACTACGAAGATCTTTGCATACAGCCCGATGTCGAACTGCCCGAGGGGTACAAACCTCCTAAGTTCGAGATGTTTGATGGTGCAGGGGATCCAAGGGTCCATTTGAGAACGTACTGTGACAAGCTGGTTGGAGTAGGAAAAGACGAGAAAATCCGCATGAAGCTTTTCATGAGGAGCTTGAAAGGAGATGCTTTGTCCTGGTACATTAGCCAAGATCCAAAGAAGTGGTCGAACTGGGTAAGCATGGCGTCCGACTTTATGGACAGGTTCAGGTTCAACACGGAGAATGCGCCGGACGTGTTCTATATTCAAAATCTAAAGAAGAAGCCCACAGAAACATTTCGCGAGTATGCTACTCGCTGGAGGTCCGAAGCTGCTAAGGTTAGACCTGCCTTAGAGGAAGAACAAATGAACAAATTCTTTGTCCGGGCTCAAGACCCACAGTATTATGAAAGGCTGATGATGATCGAGGGCCACAAATTTTCTGACATTATCAAGCTGGGAGAAAGGATCGAAGAGGGCATCAAAAGCGGTATGGTTACGAACTTCGAGGCCTTGCAAGCTACAAATAAGGCCTTACAGTCAGGAGGTGTGTCCAAGAAAAGTGACGTAGGAGCCGTAATGGTGGCACAGAGAACCAAATCTCCCGTCAAATACCAAACCTACCCAATGCTTCCACTCACATATCAGCCTACTCCAAACTACCAAGCACCTTCACCCTCTTATCAAAATCCACCACCTACTTATCAATCACCTCCGCCGCCCGCATATCAGCCTACTTCACCCAAATATTCCCAGCCCGCACATGTTTACCAAGCCTACAATGCTCAACCATCCCACTATCAATCCCCTCCCGCACGCAAAAACTTCCCTAGACCTCGACCAAACTTTGACCGAAGGCCTCCTAAACAATACACAACTATTGCTGAACCTATTGACCAGTTGTATGGAAGACTCAAAGCTGCTGGTTACGTCACCCCTATCCCTGCTGCTCCTGAGAACCCTTCTCAGTGGGTTAATCCAAATAAATCCTGTGCATACCACTCCGGCATGAAAGGACACACCGTTGACGAATGTCGTTCTCTGAAAGATAAGATCCAGACTTTAATTGATAACAAAGTTATTGTGGCAAAGGAACCTACTCCAAATGTCCGCAATAACCCTCTACCGGACCACAAGGGAGGAGGAGTTCACATGATTGAAATAGAGGATGATTGGGATCCTAAGGGATCGATCGGTTTGATCACAGAAGGTGACGACCCAAAGAAACCAATAGTCACCCTTAATCCGATCGTAGTCCAGATTCAGCCCTCTGGGGACGCCGAGGTAAATATGTCCATGCCACTTGAGTTTGAAGCATCATCATCTGCAAAGACGCCAGCGCCAATTGAGGTCGAATTCGTGTCTCCAGCAAAGGCACCTACACCATTTGAAGTTGTAGTTTTACCGCCCAAGGTGCATGCTCCGTTCGGAGTAAAGATAGCCGCACCAATCCCAGTGGCGATATCAGCCATGACACCATTCCATACAAAGGCTATACCCTGGTATTACACAGCCGGGGCAAGAAGGAAAGGCAAAGTTATGTTCGGAGAGGCTATTGCGGCACAGGGTATGACGAGAACTGGTAGAGTTTATACCCCGGAACATCTGGCTGAGTCGAGCAAGCAGGCTTCTAGCCGGCCAACCGTCACCGAGACCGGGCCAGATGACCTTTGGAGAAAGATACAGGCCAAGGAATACTCGGTCATTGACCAGCTGAACAAAACACCGGCGCAAATTTCTATCCTTGCTTTGCTACAAAATTCTGATGCACACAAGAATGCCTTGTTTAAGGGTGTTGAGTGAAGCATATGTGCCAAGCAACATCACCGGCGGAGAGATGGCTAACATGGTAGGACAGGTATTGGAAAGTCACACGATCACTTTTCATGAAGATGAGTTGCCACCGGAAGGGTTGAGTCACAACAAGGCATTGCACATCACCGTGCAATGCGAAGACTATTTTATCACCAGAATCCTGATTGATGGAGGGTCCAGCCTCAACATTTGTCCGTTGGTAACACTCAGGATGTTGGGTAAGGGATTGCACGAGATAAAGGATGGAGCCATCAACGTGAAAGCTTTCGACGGTTCCCAAAGGTCCACCATTGGGGAAATTAGCCTGTGTTTGCAAATGGGGCCTACTTGGTTCGATGTTGATTTTCAAGTGATAGACGTGTCGACATCTTACAATCTGCTGTTAGGACGACCGTGGATTCATTTTGCCGGGGCTGTAGCATCAACACTACATCAGGCAGTGAAGTTTGAGTGGAATCACCAGGAGGTGATCATCCACAGCGACGGTAGCAATCCTATATACAGTCGCCAGACCATCCCGGCAATCGGAGGCAGAAGAAAGATAGGTGGGGAAACCTATCACCACATCGAGCGAGTCAACACCGTTGTCAAGGACAAATGGTGGGACAGCAAAATCGAGAGCATATTTAATTGGAGTGGGTACGAACCGGGTAAGGGGCTTGGCAAGAACCTCCAAGGAATCGCTAAGCCTATAAAACTCAAGAAACATGGCACCACCTTCGGTCTGGGATATGAGTATACCTGGGAAGAATTCAACAACTGGTCGCCACCATGGCGCGGTCCTTACTATCCGCTGAAACAGCCAATACCACGCTTGGAACAGACTTTCCAACCGGCCGATGTTATCTATGGGTCAGAGGAAGAGGAAGCACTGGCAACGGTAAAGAATTTGTTCTTAGAAGACGATGACATGGATTGTTGTGTTGTGTT
This sequence comes from Nicotiana attenuata, assembly GCF_001879085.1. Taxonomy (NCBI): domain Eukaryota; kingdom Viridiplantae; phylum Streptophyta; class Magnoliopsida; order Solanales; family Solanaceae; genus Nicotiana; species Nicotiana attenuata. The sequence continues at coordinate 2,883,281 of NW_017670234.1, forward strand.
CGAGGAGGAGAGGGAGGAAGGCCCTTCCATACAGGCTGTAAGCAAAGGAGCACGCCTCAATAACTGGACCATCAGAACCACCAGATCCCGACGAGCCTCGAGGTAGCAAGGCTGAACAAGCATCATGCACTATCTTTTACTTTTACTAGTTTTTTCTTTCGCATTTTAAATTTCCGCAATAAGATCTTCAATGTTCAAAACAGTTATGGAATTTATCAAAGCATTTCAATTTTCCTTATAAATCAACACTCTTATCATTTTCTCTCATTACTTTACTTATACAGCATTACTATTACTTATCTTGATGAACCGATGACAGTGACATGCAATGAGACAACGCAACAAACGAATATAGATTCAGAGGAAGATGACATACCGGAGGAGATTGTTAAAGAAGTTGAGAATTTTGAAAACAGACTGAAGTCCAACCTGGACGAGACTGAGGTTATCAACCTGGGAGATGCGGAAAACGTCAAAGAAACACGAATCAGCGTCCACTTATCGCCATCAGAAAAGAAGGAATACACAGAATTTCTAAGAGAATATGAGGACATATTTGCCTGGTCGTATGACGACATGACGGGACTGAGTACAACTATTGTGGCCCACAAACTGCTGACTGATCTGACATGTCCGCCGGTAAAGCAGAAGCTCAGAAAGTTCAAGCCTGATATGAGTTTGAAAATCAAGGAAGAAGTCACCAAGCAAGTCAAAGCTAAAGTTCTCAGGTTAGTCGAATATCCGACATGGTTAGCTAACATTGTGCCAGTACCAAAGAAGGACGGGAAGGTCAGAGTCTGTGTCGACTACCGCGATCTCAACCGTGCCGGTCCGAAAGATGATTTCCCTTTACCAAACATACACATCCTGATCGACAATTGCGCCAAACATGAATTGCAATCATTTGTGGATTGTTTTGCGGGTTACCACCAGATTTGGATGGATGAAGAAGATGCTGAGAAAACGGCTTTCATTACGTCGTGGGGAATGTACTGCTACAAGATGATGCCGTTTGGGTTAAAGAATGCAGGGGCCACCTACATGAGGGCTATGACTACCATTTTTCATGATATGATACACAAGGAGATCGAGGTGTACGTAGATGACGTTATCATCAAGTCCAGGAAGGCCACCGATCACATGGAAGATTTGAGAAAGTTTTTCAATAGATTGCGAAGATACAACCTGAAACTGAATCCCGCAAAGTGTGCATTTGGGGTTCCCGCTGGAAAATTACTTGGGTTTATTGTGAGTCGCCGAGGAATAGAATTGGATCCATCAAAGATCAAAGCCATTCAAGAGCTGCCACCGCCAAAGAACAAGAAGGATGTGATGAGCTTCTTCGAAAGACTTAACTATATCAGCCGGTTCATAGCACAGTCCACGGTCATCTGTGAGCCAATCTTCAAGATGTTGAAAAAGGATGCCACCACTAAATGGACTGATGACTGCCAGAAAGCTTTCGACAGAATCAAGGAGTACCTACCAACATCACCGATCTTAGTCCCACCCGAGCCAGGTAGACCTTTGCTACTCTACATCGAAGTGTTAAATGGTGCCTTCGGTTGTGTCCTGGGGAAGCATGATGAAACGGGGAGGAAAGAGCAGGCCATTTACTATCTCAGCAAGAAGTTCACTCCGTACGAGACCCGGTATTCTCTGTTAGAGCGTACCTGTTGTGCTCTGACTTGGGTGGCCCAGAAGTTGAGACACTACTTCTGTGCCTATACTACATACCTCATATCAAGGATGGATCCTCCAAAGTACATCTTTCAGAAGCCCATGCCCACTGGCAAGCTAGCCAAGTGGCAAATCCTGTTGAGTGAATTTGACATTGTCTATGTGACTCAGAAAGCAATCAAGGGACAGGCACTAGCAGATCACCTTGCTAAAAACCCCTTGGATGGAGAATACGAACCCCTAAAGACGTATTTTCTAGATTAAGAGGTATCATTCATAGGAGAAGACATTGCAGAATCCTATGATGGCTGGAGAATGTTTTTCGACGGAGCAGCAAATTACAAAGGAGTTGGCATAGGAGCAGTCCTAGTATCAGAAATCGGTCAGCATTATCCGGTGTCTGCCAAACTCAGGTTCCCGTGCACCAACAATATGGCCGAATATGAAGCCTGCATCCTAGGACTCAAGATGGCCATTGACATGAACGTACAAGAGCTGCTAGTGACTGGAGATTCAGATTTGCTCATACATCAGGTACGAGAGGAATGGGCAACCAAGAACTCTAAGATACTCCCGTATCTGCATCATGTACAGGAATTAAGAAAGAGGTTCACAAAGACAGAATTCCAGCATGTTCCCAGAATCCAGAATGAATTGGCCGATGCATTGGCCACCCTGTCGTCCATGATACAACATCCAGACAAAAACTTCATTGATCCCATTCCAGTAAAGATCCACGATTAGCCAGCTTATTGTGCCCATGTTGAAGAAGAAGCAGATGGAAAGCCTTGGTTTTAGGATATCAGGGAATATTTGACAAAAGGAGAGTACCCAGAACTTGCAAATACTATTCAGAAACGCACGCTTCGGAGGCTATCCAATAATTTCTTTCACAACGGAGGAATCCTATATAGGAGGACTCTTGATTTGGGATTACTAAGGTGTGTCAATGCAAAGGAAGCATCTAAGCTACTGGAGGAAATCCACGCAGGGACCTGTGGTCCACATATGAACGGTTTTGTCTTGGCAAAGAAGATCCTCCGAGCTGGTTACTTTTGGATGACTATGGAAATGGACTGCATTCAGTACGTCCGGAAATGCTACCGCTGTCAGATACATGCGGAGATAAAGGTACCTCCAAATGAGCTTAACGCATCAAGCTCACCATGGCCTTTCGCCGCCTGGGGAATGGATGTCATTGGACCAATCGAGCCTGCCGCTTCCAACGGACATAGATTTATCCTGGTAGCAATCGACTATTTCACCAAATGGGTCGAAGCAGCATCTTACAGAGCAGTGACTAAGAAAGTCGTGGCAGACATTGTCCGCGACCGCATTGTTTGTTGATTCGGGATTCCAGAGTCAATCATTACTGATAACGGTTCCAACCTCAACAGCGACTTGATGAGAGACATGTGTGAAACCTTCAAGATCAGACACAAGAATTCTACAGCCTACAGGCCTCAAATGAACGGAGCTGTAGAAGCCGCTAACAAGAACATCAAGAAGATATTGAGGAAAATGATAGAGAAGCATAAGCAATGGCACGAAAAGTTATCATTTGCTCTATTGGGATATCGCACCACAGTCCGCACATCAATTGGGGCAACCCCCTATATGCTGGTTTATGGTACGGAAGCCGTCATTCCCGCCGAGGTGGAAATTCCTTCCTTAAGAACCATACAGGAAGCTGAACTCGACGATGCAGAATGGGTGAAGAATCGTTACGAGCAACTAGCTCTTATAGACGGAAAGAGAATGAATGCAGTGTGTCATGGTCAGCTTTATCAGAACAGAATGTCCAGAGCCTTCAACAAGAGAGTCAAGCCGAGGCAATTCACACCGGGGCAGTTGGTATTAAAGAAAATTCTTTCGCATCCGGATGAAGCCAAAGGGAAGTTCTCTCCCAACTGGCAGGGTTCGTACATGGTTCACCGGGTTTTGACAGGAGGAGCCCTTATACTTGCCGAAATGGATAGAGAAGTTTGGCCGAAGCCAATTAATTCAGATGCAGTCAAGCGCTACTATGTGTAATCTTTATGTTTTTCCTATATGATGTATTTGAACTACGTCTGACCTGATTCCCGTTTAAGAGGGGATACGTAGGTAGCCTTATGGGTTCGGTCACAATTCAATAAAATTTCATTTCCCCCCGCAATTGGAAACTGGGGCAGAATTTTGAGGAGGACCCTCAAAATTCCGAAGTAATTTCAGCCAATCATCGCGAGCAGCCGTCAGAAACATCAACCCGTTAAACTGGGGCAGAATTTTGAGGAGGACCCTCAAAATTCCGTAGCAAGAGAGGCCGCAATGTCTGGAGCCACGTCATAGTCGTCGGTTCATCTAAAAGTTGTTTCTTAAATATATACTTATGTCATATTTTTACAAATTCATGCATGTTTATCGAAATCACCTTGTTCAGCAACGCTACCCCCCAACGATGCATATCGTATCACCAGATCAGAGCCGAACAGGTCAAGCGGAGCCAGCGGGGATGCGAACTAACCTTCCCCCCCCCCCTATAAAACTCACGATATTTCTTTGAATGCAGACACTTGGATTGCGAAAGCATTTGGCATACTAAACACTCATGAGACAAGCATTGTTCATGAATACAACTCTCAGGATTGTTGCACTTACCAGTATTTGCTATCCACACACGCCGGTGATATTCCCTATATCACAATGTTCCCAGCAGTCACATTATCGCAACCTGTTATCAGCTAAGAAACTCTATTACCATTTGTCGTTTTTTCTGCATTTTCTGCATTGCATAAGGCTACCATTCTGCCTTCCGAGACTAAACACGTCTTCATCTGCATTTTCTGCATTGCATAAGGCTACCATTCTGCCTTCCGAGACTAAACACTGTCTCCATCTGCATTTTTCTGCATTGCATAAGGCTACCATTCTACCTTCTGAGACTAAACAGTGTCTCCATCTACATCTGCATGGCTGAAAGATTGCCACTTCATTTACATTTGCATGGCTGAACGATCGCCACCTTATTCACATTCTGCATGGCTGAAAGATCGCCACTTCATTTACGTTTGCATGGCTGAAAGATCGCCACCTTATTCACATTCTGCATGGCTGAAAGATCGCCACTTTATTTACGTTTGCATGGCTGAAAGATCGCCACTTTTACATTCCGCATGGATGAAAGATCGCCGCCTTTACATTCTGCATGGCTGAAAGATCGCCCCCTTATTTACGTCCTGCGTGGCTGAAAGATCGCCACCTTATTCACATTCTGCATGGCTGAAAGATTGCCACTTCATTTACATTTGCATGGCTGAAAGATCGCCACCTATTGCATCTCATGGGCTGAAAGATCGCCAAATACTGCATCTCATGGGCTGAAAGATCGCCAAACTATCTTAGGGCGTCATTGTTCGGAGGCACCATTTGCATAGCCCGAGAATGACATGCCATGGCCTAAGGATCCTTTTAATCTTTTGCATATCATTATTCAAAGGCATCATGGTTTGGAGGCATCATTCTCATAGCCCGAGAGCATCATTTCATGGCCTGCAAATCCTTTATTATTGTACGCTTCATGGCCCAGGACATCATGGTCTAAGGACGTCATCCTAACCGTCCAAAGACAACATTCATGGTCCGACGGGAATTTGCATCACGTTTAAATTTACGTACAATATATGCTTGTATTGCTTATTTGCAGGTAAACCGGCGAGCAACGGCCATCTCGGCAGGAGCGATCCCGCTCCAATTCCCGCAGCCCTATCAGACCTTAACCATTCACCCCATCCTAAAATATCGCGTCCGTTCTTGAGAAGTCGCCATCGGCATATTCCGCCGGCGGATCCTGAACTACATATGGCCTGATTCCTTTAAAACCAGGGATATGTAGGCAGCTCAGAAGCCAGAGCACGGTCAAACTTCTTCAAACCGTCTCGCCAGGTCAAAATTGGCCATCATATCTTTACCCGACAACTCTTTCATCCTTCTCGGGTAAAGAGGGGCAGTTGTTGATACCCAATTTTTTCCTATATATTTTAATATGCAAAATACTTTCAAAATAGCATATATAGGTATGTCCAAATTTTTTATTATTTTTTCTTAATTTAAAAAGTTTTTTTAAATCAATTTATTATCCTGTTTTATCAAGAAAAACCCAATAATTATTCCCAAAATTATCATTTTGGTAATTCATTTATCGGAATCTCATGTTTACACTAAAATATAGCTAACATAATTTTTGCACATTTTTTACAAATTTATTTAGTATGTCTAAAGCTAAAGTGCATATAATTGCAATATTAGCCTATTTTAAGGTTTAATTGTGTTTATAATTATAAAATTAATTCCCGCATTTTTTATTTGATAATTACGTATTATTAATCATTTTAGTACCTTTAATTTATTTTCAGAAATTATTCTACTATTTTTGTAAAATAAACAAGGGAAAAATGGCTATTTACATGCTAGCCCCGTTCATTTCAATTTGAACCCCCAATTTGAACCCAATTTATAAATCCAATTACCCTGACCCAAACCCCGTTCAAACCGACCCAGACTCGTTTCCCACCTACCCTCTCTAATCTCAACCGTTGATCTCCCAAATCAACGGTCCCTATTTCCCTTACCATTTTTAATTCCCAATTACCCCAAAGCCCTAATTATTTTTCATCTGTAGCCGCCTTTGAATTCCCCCCCCCCCCCCTTCTCCCAATTCTCGCTCAAGCTCCTCTCAAACCCTAGCCACCTCCCCAAGCTTCCATCCTAAAATCGTCCAAATCAATGGCTTCCAAAGCCATTGGAGGCCTGTATCTACCTCATATGACTCCTACATGCTCGATTATCATAGTTTCAAGGCCAGACTTGAAGAAGCTTGGCCCAGACTTTGTTCATTTTCAGTTCTATGGCTGTTTTCGGTCATCTCCGACTTTGCTCCGGCCAGCCATGGCTATTCAAGCCTGACTCTTGGCTTCTCCTGCTTAGACCGATATTTTTCCAAGCCTTTCTCACCATCTGGGGTTCTTCTGAAACCCTAACCTTTGAGATTCTTCCGATCCTTTTAGATCTGTTTTAGGTCTGTGCTCACTCTAAACTCCTATACGTTTTCTCAAGGTTTCTTTCAAAACTTTACCTTCAAAACCTTTATCTTTTCTGATTTAGGGTTTTTGTTAAATTATTTCGAAGCTTTTATGATTTTTAACATGTTCTACTGTGTTTCTTTATGTTGTTCTTCTACTGTGTTTCTTTATGTTGTTCTTTTACTGGAATGTGCATGTTAAAGGTCTTAGTTCCTTTTTGAGATTTTCTGAATTTATTTTGTTAGTATTCTGACTGATTTACTTGTTTTCATCTCTATACTCGATGGATGGTGAAAACCCTAAAATTTGCGGTTCATTCGAGTTCTGAGATTATTTGCTATGTGATTTACTTGCTAGTCATGCTCTGAATTCGACCGGTTCCAAAACCCTAATTTCTTTGGACCTATTCGAGTCTGTGAAGTTGCTTCATCTGCTGCTCGACTGAATTTCGAAATCTTCTGCTTCTTTATGTGATTTTGACTTCCTGCTAAACTCTACTATAAGGTCTTTTCACTTGACCTCTTTGCATGCTGTTTGATACTCTCTCTTTTCTCTATTACTAAGTTACCGAAATTGACCTATGTGACTACCATGTTTCGATAGTCCACTACTTACTGATTTTGTGATTGCATGACACTTCTCTTTGTCATAGGTTCAGCCTTGCATGCCTAATGTTTATGCACTCTTTTATATGCTAAATTTCCCTCTAAAATGACCTTCAATTTTTGACTGATTTCAAACATCCTTGTGTAATTCTGATTGCACTCATATAATTGATTCTTGCCTTATTTTTACTGATTTCCCTACTTCTTGCATTGATTTGAAAACTTCAAACTTTCGATTCTCTTGTCTTTAACTTGGTTTATTCATGGGAACCCATGTTACTCTCCTTAAGTCAGTGACTTTAAAATCCTTGACTCCTTGATTTGCTATGTACTGATTTTCGATTCTGCAACTTTACTTTGTTTTCTTACCTTACTTGGTTAACCGAGTATTTCAAAGATTCTTCCCTTAATTAAACCCCTATGTACTTACCCCTAATGGTCTATTCTATACATGGTGTTCTACTTAATTTCTTTCCTTAAATGATTTCTGTCCATTACCATTTGAATTTAACTCCTTATTTAAAGGAAGTCTTGTACTAATTTGATTTTAATTGGTACATAGTTCCATAATTATTTTCTTGCCTTATTTTCTACCTGTTTTCAAACTATAAATACCCTGGCTTTCTCATTAACACACACACGAACACTCTGAGTTCTAAAATCACTTACACTCAAAACATTCTCTCCTGCTTTACTACTTCTGCTGTGGCCTGCCTTCAAAGTCATGTCACCTGCTTTTACTTTATTTTTGCTTCTTTTAACTGGTATGTTCTGATTAAGATTCCAGCATCACAACAATGTGTTTACTTAATGCTTTTGCATTCTTGCCTGCCTACCACTTGTGTTTAGTTCAGTACCTATTCTAGCATGCTATGGTTTCCTTATGCCTGTTCTGAATTTATTATGCATCCTAAACCCCCACCCCAATGTGTTCAATGCTTAGGGTGTTTATGAGGCATGACAGTATTGCATATTACTGCCCATGACTCAAGCTTGATCCCTGGGATCCTAACCTCCATGTTTCTCTACTATTGTGTGTTCTCGTGAGCTTATAGGCATGCCAGCATCTTCTATTGTTGTGCATGCCCAAAGCTTACCCTTGCCGAAGCATAGGTTCTTTTTAATTTCCCAACCCCCCTGAATCCCTTTGTATGAAATATCAACTTGTTTGTGGCTGTTTCCCTCTCCTTTATTCCCTCAAGACTCTGTTTCTTCACTTGCACTCTCTCTTAGACTTAAGTTCTGCCCCCCTCTTGTGAGCCTTGCCTTGGGACCCTTTGAGCTCCCTCTGAACTTGGACACTTGAGGGCTGGCACTTCCACACTGCACTTGCCCTTATTCTGGTGATACAATTTGGGTGTGAGCAGTGCCTGGAGTCCCATTGAGGCTCTTAGGGAACTCTGACACACTCAAATTGGAGAAAGGCTTTGGATCGATGGTCTTTGAGTTGGTCTATCTCATAATTCAGACAGGAAGTCAAGAATCAGGCCTTCTATGGTTGTAATTATTTTCTTTGTATTTTCTGATGTATTTGTTATTCTGGTTTGTAATAATTTGTAATGAATACTTGGGGTTGGCTAGTGAAACAGGGTTGGGGTAACTATGCATGCAAAGGGTAGAAATCATGCCTATAGGACTGTTCTAATTCTGCATATTCAACTTCACCTAGAAATCATGCCTATAGGATTGTTCTAACGTCATTCTGCATAATTCAAACTGCATTTAGATACCATGTTTATAAGGTTTAAAACAAGTTCTACATTTAGATACCATGTTTATAAGGCTTAAAACCATTTATGCATCTAGAAACCATGTCTATAAGGTTCAAGTTCTGCATTTAGATACTATGTTTATGAGGTTTAAAATAAATTTCTGCATTCAGACACCAGTCTGTAAGTGTCTAAAATTAGTAATGCATAGAAATCATGCCTATAGGGATCCTCGAACAATTCCGATTCGTTTTGGTTCACAGTCAATGTTAGATATAAGATCCGTAATAAAAGAGGCTATAACCAGTAGAACCTGTAACCATTTTTAATTCTTGTGCATTTTGCATCTCTTTTGATAATCTAGGTCCCTCACTTAGCAATATTAACAAGTTTATGACTTTAAGCAATTCATTTCGAGATTTACTATCTCATCACCTTCTAAAATCAGTAGATATCATGCCTATAAGATTCCGTCTAAACACTTAGGCAAGCCTTAGGATAGTCATTGTAAAACTAAATCCGCTTTGTTAATTGCTACAACCAGTAGGCAGTCCTGATTCGGGCTTCTTATCTGAATTTTGTAATAAACTAGTCTGCCTCAACTTTTAAACTCCTTCATATTTAATTCTAACCAGACTTAAACAGTACGTGCAAGTCATGCTAATTATATGCTTTCTTTGTTTAAGGAGGTATATATGAGCCTTTGTTTGTTTCTATATGTTTCCCCAAAATATGCAATATGTGCTTTTTTATATGTCGCCTTAGAATTTTTACCTTTGAAACTCCAGATAAGCCTAATATCCTTCCCTTTTTAGGATTAGTAGTCTAAGTGCCTCCGGGACTAATAGGAGTGGGACGGGCAATAGCATGCAATAAGTAATCGATACCAATCCGCGCTTTAAATACCTTAACGGGGTGGGATGGGTAGATAGGGATATGATGACCACGCGATAACGTCACGTGTAGCCCCTCATTGAGGAGTGATTACCGGACATTGTGTGGGGTAATCCATATTATTAATAAACCTAGGACCCCCTCCCTTTATTCTTTATTTCTTTTCTTTAGCATTTTAAATCTTTATTTAAAAATTAGCCTTTCTAATGGTCCTTTCAAACTTTGTATACTTTCAAACCTTTATGTGTTGAAATCCCCTCTTATTTGAGTCTTATCTGCCTATATGCTAATTGCACCTCAATTCACAATAATTGTTTGGCCGGGAACCACACTAGTGGATTCTGAGGGGTGCCTAACACCTTCCCCTTAGAATAATTTCAAGCCCTTACCCTATCTCGGTTATTCAAATCAAACTCTTTTGGTGTCCTAATGCACCCTAATCATTAGGTGGCGACTATTCAATTGCAAACCCAGTTCCCAAAAGGAATGAGTTGTCCCTCCAAATGTCATAAACCCGATTTCGCGAGAAAAAGGGGGCGCGACATTAACTCTATTTGACTGGTGAGATTGGAGGAGGACATTCTCAGATTTGCTCAGATGAAGAGTAGACTCAAAGTGGGTAGGAGAGGGAGTGGAGTATGGAGGAGACTCTTCTTTAGGGTTTGGACTAGTGACTATGTTGGGAGAGAGGTTCACCGCTGAACTACTGACTGGTGAGGACTCAATCACAGTGTTGTCAGGCATACTAACGGTTGCTTGATTTTCAGACATGATGAGATTATTCTCGAAGGACAGAAGATTGAGAAGAGAGAAGACAAACAGGGAATTTTGAGTTTGGAAGAGAAAGGGCTGTGATGTTGATTTAATTATGATGAGGGACCCGTTCTGAAATGGCGGCACCCTTTTGCTTGGGAGATGTATCGTTTTGAAAAGGAGTGACGTTTGGGTTGTGACGTATTGGCTTAAGAGACACGACTTTAAAGAGACTGTCACGCTGATGATGATGTGGCATTGTTTTTTTGTTCATTTTAGATTGTGTATGAAAGAATAAAGAAACTACTAACCTACGATAAAGAACTAGGTTCCCTGATAGGTCTGGCAAGTGAGTTTTATCCCCTTATTCATCATGCACTGCAGTATCTGCTTCTGTGGTCATCATGCGTGTCTACCTGTAACGGTATAGAGGTGAGTTAGACTTAGCCAGAAAATACTTTAGCTAGCTTTTACCTGACTATGACTTTCATAACCAATAATGAGGAACCAGGTTCTCAGTTGGGTTTTATTATTCCCTAGTGCAAGACAATTTTTCTCAGGATGCTTTCTTCCCGGGGCTTTTGGTGAAGATGTCTGCAACTTGATCTTCAGCAGTCACTGTATTTGGCCCTCTTGAGTTGGACTCAAGTTCTTCCAATTTGTTGCTTGGTCCACAGCACTTTATCTCAGCAGGATGCTGACCATACATATTCAGCTTCAGCTGTTGAGAGTGCCATTGAATTCTACTTCCTTGAGCCTCATGAGACAAGAGAGGAACTCAGAGACCGTCCCAACTCAGGCGAGATTTTCCTATCCATTACTTGGAGGACAGTAGAGAACCAGGTTCTGTGTTCTTCTAGGATATTTCAAAATACTTACACCACCCTTCAGATGAGAATCCTTTGGATTTGACTGAGATCTTGCACAAAACCCAACTCTGACCACGATGTCTAGTCTACTTGCAGTGAGATACAGAAGTGATTATGTTACATCCCGTACTTTAATATTAGGATAAGTCATAGTAATCCATATGAGCTTGAAGGGATTAAGACTATTCATGAGGTTATAAAAGGATTTGTGACTATGTCATTGTAAAACCCCGTAAGTTTAACAACCTTGATACCGTTATATATATATATATATATATATATATATATATATATATATGGTATTTTGAGTGGAACATTTTTGTAAAATAGTTTGAAACAAAAATATGATTTATTATAGTTATTAATATTACTACTTTCAATTATACACATAATATGATAAAGTTTATGAGATTTACTTTATTGTAAAGATAGAAATTATTTTCTCACAAGAAAAGAAGGTTATCTTTTTACCATTTTAAGAATTAAGCATACGAAAATTTGTACTCTTTATATGAGATTAGGAAAATTAGAAGTTAAGAAAATATATGTATTTTTACATGAATGTTGTAATGAAATAATAGTGTATTTATTGATTTTATATGGTACATGACCATGATAGTAAGTTATATAAAGTATATTAAAAGTGAGTAGTATTTTGGTAAGTTGGAATAATTCTTAATTATGTGAATAATTGGGGTAATTAATAATTTTCGGTGGGAGATTAGCTAATTAATTAAGGTCTTTGCGATAAAGTTTAACGAGCAGCTATATAAGATTAATTAAGATGACTCTTAAAGTCATGTTATTATGTGGCAAAGCCTTAAGAACATGAGTCATTCCTTTTAAAAAGGAAGAGTCATATATTCATTAGAATGTAAGTCACAAACTCATTATTATATGCATTTGATAAGAATCAAATCATTTTGTAATCTCTTAAAAGAGTTTCAGCCAAGGAACATAGCAACGTTATTGAGAAAGAGTTTTAGCCAAGATTATCTTTGCATAGCAACGTTATTGCTTCGAGCATTTCATACGGATTTTTCCCTACTCTAGGTATGTTAAGGCAAATTCTTCTTTCTTTTTGGCATGATCCAAGTAACGATACGTACACGATATTCCATAAGTGGTTCTACTCTTAGAAGTTAAGGATGTATTTGTTATTCATTCCTGTAAAATGATATTCAAGCATGTCTAAGCATGTTTCTAGTTCCCTACTGAGGCATATGATAAAGATATTAATGTTTATAATATAGTGACACATGCATCTTTATTTACCACCAAGCTACGACCGGTCGGGCAGTCATGCATTTACAACCGCGCTACGGGCGGTTGGGCAGTTACACATTTACCAACGAGCTACAGCTGGTCTGACAGTCATGCATTTACCACCGCGCTATGGCCGGTCGGGTAGTTACCACTGATCAGTTGGGTAGTTAGCATCACGAGAACGATGTAATCAGAACTATTATATTAAAGTTTTATTTATATATACGAGATGGGTCTTACTCTATAAGTTATGGCCCTCAGCGGCAAGTTAGAGGTTATAAGTTGACTCTTATCCCTCCCCGAGATAGTATCTTATTACTACGTTTCATTTCTGCCCATACTTGGTATTCTTCGTACTAACGTCCCTTTTCTGGGGCGCTGTATTTCATGCCACACAGGTATAGATAGGCAAGGTGAGGACCATCCACTGTAGGTTGCCTCCAGATATAAGCTTTTGGTTGGTGAGCTCCACATCTTCCTGGAGTATTGTCGAGTCACATTGTATATATGTTATTTTGTTTTATGAGGATGTCGGGAACCCTATCCCGACTTATATATTATGGTCATGTTTTCTTAGAGGTTTTGCAGACAGTGTCCTGTGTATAGTTTTAGGTATTACATGTCAACGGCCTTGTCGGACCCTATGTATCTATATAAATCTTTTTTTGAATTAGTTATGTGTGTTAAGTTCTAATATTGTTAATTATATATATAGATGTGGCCTATCATGGCCCGTGACGAGTCTTATAGTAAAAAAAGGACAAGGTACGTGGTGCTCGGTTGAGTAGGCACCGGGTGCCAGTCGTGGCCCTCTGATTTGGGTCGTGACAGATTCAGTGATGTCTCTATGCAAAAGCCCTCTTTCCAATAGCTTGTTTTTCAGCTCCTGTTGTTGTAGACGCGGGACCTGGTTCCTTGCTGGAATCATGGGCGTTCTCTACCTTGATCAGTATTTCTGTTCTCTTTTGAGACGAGTGTGTCTGGAGGATTCCTCCATCTCTTCTACCATCAGATTTTCAAGGCTAACCCATCCCATTGTTGAGAACATAACTGTTATACCCAGATATCCTCAATTGAGTCAGCAGCTTTGATGTTCTAAACGTCAATACCACACAAGAGGTGGGGTGATTTGTGTGGTACCCAATTTTTGATCTAGAAGAACCAGGTTCTTCTAAGTGATCTAACTACTACTGTTTGCGGAATTAAAAGTACATAAAATAAAGAACACGGAGATTTTTACGTGGAAAACACCTGGCTCAAAAGGTGATGAAACCACGACCTACTACTCAGTAGGATTTTCCCAAACTTCCACTAAAATCACTGAGCCAAAACAACATTTACAAAAACTCTTTGTAAACCTAAGGATTAACTCTAACCCCTTTGTAGCACACAGCGTCAACTGTTGTGACAACTTCAAGTTAGCCTATAACTTGAATACTCAAAGTACCTATTACAATTGCTTCTATAAAAGCTGAAAGGTACAGCTTTAATCCACCTACTACAATTGAACTAGAATAAGAAAAAACACAATAGAACTGGTTCTTCTATTTTGTTCAAGTAGTTTCAGGAGTGCACACTTAAATCTCACATAAATTGCTTGCAAAATCGCCTTGCTCTTTTGCTCTCAATTTAGTTTTACTTCTGCGTATGTGCAACCCCTGCAAAAGAGAACAATCACTGTTATTTAATGAGTTAGTAATTAGAGTTTGATTGAGACTCAATTGCTGATCTTTCATCGAAGTTGAGTCCTTGAACAACACAAACTCCAACCCTATCTTTTATCCGGATTGTATTCTCTTCTCATAAGGAGACTTTCTCTCATTATCCCATATACAACCTTTTCGATCAGTTCAGGAGATATTGCTGCTTCATCAATGGGACTTATCTCTTCACGTGCATCTCACATGTATAGGTTGACAAACACTGTGCTTCACATGATGGACCTGGTCCATGACTGTCATTTGTCATTCTTCAAAACTTCACCTATTCTTGGGCCAACAAATAGACATGTTTAATTGTTTCTTGAGAGAATTTGGAAATTTCTGGAGAAGAGAAGCGATTAAAACTGGAGAAATATTTTTGACGGTTTTAGAATAGTGAAGAAGATTAGATATGTGGTGTGTATTTAAAGGCAATTTGACATTAATGTAGTAACGGCAACTTTTCAGAGGTCAACTAGAAGTCTAATCAAGGTGTAATTCCAGGCTTTTAATGATTATTTTGGCTTCCCTAGATATTAGGCAAAAATCACGGTTTTTAGAGTTCTAAATGAACGAAACTCGTTCAATCCCTCAACGGATAGAATTTTCTAGGAATTTGGCAAGTATAGGACTTCTGCTCATGATTGAATTGTTAATCTTTCTAATTATGCAAAGTATTGAAAACATACCTGAACTTTCATATGAACTCATACTGATGAACCAGGTGCTTCATATAGAATTCTCTTGAACATGCCTCAAATGCCATAATAGAAAAAACTTTATAAGAGATCAGTGAGTCATATGTACACATGTCACAGGAGTATACTAATTAAAGTATGAAACTGAGTAAGAATTAATCTAGATATTTACACAAAGTTAGAACTCCTAACCAAATTTTTTTTTATTAATTTTTTTTTTTCAATTTTTTTTTTTCATTGTGCATTCTGAACTGGACCTATTAGGTGATCTTAATCATCCCTAATTCCAACTTGTTCCTCTCAAAGTTTTCTCTACTCAGTGCTTTAGTAAAAATGTCAGCAATTTGCTTATCAGTAGCACAGAATTCTATGGAGATCAGTCCTTTCTCATAGTTATCTCTTAAGAAGTGGTGTCTAACATCTATGTGCTTAGTCCTCTAATGATGAACAGGGTTCTTTGTCATACTTATAGCACTAGTGTTATCACTGAATATTGGAATACAACCAACTTCAATACCAAAATCTACCAGTTGTTGTTTGATCCATAGCAATTGAGCACAACAAGAGGCAGCAGCAACATACTCAGCTTCAGCAGTAGATAAGGCCACTGAGTTTTGCTTTTTGGTAGTCCATGACACAAGACAT
Source organism: Nicotiana attenuata (assembly GCF_001879085.1). Lineage (NCBI taxonomy): Eukaryota > Viridiplantae > Streptophyta > Magnoliopsida > Solanales > Solanaceae > Nicotiana > Nicotiana attenuata. The sequence goes on from NW_017670234.1 coordinate 2,899,160, forward strand.
GAACCAAGGAAGTGTGCCATACCTGAGGTGCTCTTCCTATCCACTAGAAAACCTGCATAATCAGCATCAGCATATCCTACTAGATTAAAATTGCTACCTTTGGGATACCAAAGACACAGATCAGTGGTGCCTTTCAAGTATCTTAGTATCCTTTTGACATCAGTCAGGTGAGATTCTTTAGGAATAGCCTGAAAGCGAGCACAAAGCCCTACACTGAAAACAATGTCAGGTCTGCTAGCAGTAAGATACAGAAGTGAGCCAATCATACCCCTATACAACTTTTGATCAACAGATGAACCAGGTTCATCAACATCTAATTTAGTAGCAGTTGCAATAGGTGTGTCTATTTCTTAGATTCTTCCATTTTAAACTTTTTGATTAGCTCCTTTGCATACTTTTGCTGATGGATCATGGTTCCATTTGGACTTTGTTTGATCTGTAAGCCTAAGAATAAGTTAAGCTCACCCATCATGCTCATTTCAAGCTCACTCCTCATTAATTTTGCAAAGTCCTTACTTAGCTTATCAGTAGTGGCCCCAAAGATTATGTCATCGACATATATTTGTACAACAAGGAGATCCTTACCTTTTTCCTTTAAGAATAAGGTACTATCAATTTTACCTCTCTTGTAACCATGCTCCAGCAGAAATTTTGACAATCGTTCATACCATGCTCTTGGGGCCTGCTTGAGTCCATAGAGAGCCTTGTCTAACTTGTACACATGCTCAGGACATTCCTTGCTCTCAAACCCTGGAGGTTGTTTCACAAACACTTCTTCTTTCAGGTAGCCATTTAGGAAGGCACTTTTGACATCCATCTGATGAAGAGTGAATTCCATATGTGCTGCAAAGGCTATGAGAAGTCTGATTGCCTCTAGTCTTGCAACTGGAGCAAAAGTCTCATCATAATCTATGCCCTCCTCCTGGATGTAACCTTGAACCACCAGTCTTGCCTTGTTTCTTGTAACAGTTCCATCTTCATCAAGTTTGTTCCTAAAGACCCATTTTGTACCAATAACTGATCTATCTTTGGGCCTTGGAACTAGATGCCAAACTTGACTTCTGTCAAATTGATTGAGTTCATCTTGCATTGCATTGACCCAATCTGCATCCTGCAAGGCCTCAACAACATTTTTAGGTTCAATAAGAGATAAAAATGCATCAAAAGCACACAGATTCTTTAATTGTGATCTAATTTTGACTCCAGATGTTGGATCAGTGATAATGTTCTCAATGGGATGAGAACTTTGGCACTTGTGAGGTTTCACAACCAACTGGTTTCTACTAGATGTTTCTCCCATGTTTTGTTGCTGAGGAACAGGGTCATGAACAGGTTCCTTTAAGGAATTTATTTCAATTTCTCTTTGATTAGTTCCCCCTGTCAGGTTGCCCTGGATGGAAGAACCTGTTCCATCACCTGTTCCTTCTGTTGGTGCCACTTTGACTTGTGCTGAGGCTTCAGTCAAGTCCTTTACCAATCCAATAGCTTCATCTTCATGTTCCTGTCTCTCAGAAAGAATGTTAGTTTCATCAAATACTACATGTACACTTTCTTCTACACACAAAGTACTTTTATTAAACACTTTATATGCTTTGCTATGTGTAGAATATCCCAAGAATACTCCCCCATCACTTCTGGGATCAAACTTACCTAGGGAGTCTTTTCCATTATTATGCACATAGCACTTACAACCAAATGCCCTAAGATAGGATATGTTTGGTTTTCTCCCTTTAAGTAACTCATAGGGAGTCTTCTCTACAAGAGGTCTAGTCATGCATCTATTGATTATGTAACATGCAGTGTTTACAGCCTCTGCCCAGAAGCTGTGAGGCAGTTTACTAGAAAGAACATGGTCCTAGCCATGTCCTCAAGAGTCCTATTCTTTCTTTCAACTACTCCATTTTGTTTTGGAGTTCTAGGGGCAGAGAAATTATGATCTATACCATTTTCATCACAGAATTCAGCAAACTTGGAATTTTCAAATTCAGTTCCATGATCAGACCTAATGGATGCAAGTTGATTTCCTAATTGTTTTTGAGTTTTCTAACAAATACAGTAAACATGTCAAATGCTTCATCTTTAGAAGTTAGAAATAGAACCCAGGTAAATCTAGAATAATCATCAACAAGCACCATTACATATTTCTGTCCACCTCTGCTGATGGTTCTCATTGGTCCACAGAGATCCATATGGACCAGTTCCAACGAATTGGTTGTGCTTACCATTTTCTTGCTTTTGAAGGATGATCTTACCTGTTTCCCCCTTGCGTATGCCTTACAAACTTTGTCTTCCTTGAACTTGACGTTGGGTAACCCTATCACCAAGTCCTTAGAGACTAATTTGTTTAGCTGATTCAGACTAACATGACCAAGTCTTTTGTGCCACAGGAGGGGATCATTAACCAACACACTTAGGCAAGTGATTTCATTTTCTGAGAGAGTGGACAAATCTACAATGTAAATATTGTTAACTCTCTTTCCCTACAAAACAATCTTGTCAGTGATAAGATTAATCACAAAGCATTTAGTAGAGGTGAATGCTACAAGGTTACCTCTGTCACACAGTTGTAACACACTGATCAGGCTATATTTCAAGCCATCTATCAAGTAGACATTCTCAATGGAGTGAGAGTCTGTCTTACCTACCTTTCCATCCCCAATGATCTCACCTTTCTTTCCATTACCAAAGGAGACATTACCTCCTTTTAAGTCTTCAAGTGAAAGGAACTGGTCCTTGTTCCCAGTCATATGTTTTGAGCAACCACTATCCATATACCATATTTGGCTACTTCCTTTCACTTAGACCTCTTGTTCATCATCTGATTCTCCAATAGCCATATGGGCCTGTTCATCTCCAACTTCATCCTCTGAGTCCTCATCTGATCTTTCTCCCCAGGCAGCAACCATAGCCTTTGTTGATCCTTTGTTCTTTCTTGGTTGAGCATGTTCCTTCTTCCTGTTCCTTCGTTTAGCCCTTTCTTTCTTCCACTCAGTTTCCCATTGAGGGCAATTCTTGATCATGTGATCAGTCTTACCACACTTGTAGCAACCCTCATTGGTCTGTTTCTCAGGAGCCCTTGGTTTGTTGAAGGTTGTACCTCTTGAAGAACCCTTTCCTCTCATCAGGTACTTTTTGAAATCTCTTGTGATCATTGCCATTTCATCATCCTCCAGATCTGAACCTTCAGCAATTCTGAGAGCCAGACTTCTTTCCCTTCTTGGGTGTATCCATCTTCATGGTTTGCCTTCTCAGTTCATAGGCAGTAAGATTTCCAATTAGTTCATCCAGCTTGAGTGTAGCAATATTCTTAGATTCCTGAATAGCAGTGATTTTGCTTTCCCATGAGACTGGCAGAACTCTTGTCAAGATTTTCTCAACCTTGTCTTCTACAAGAATAATCCTTCCAAGAGACTTAAGTTCATTTGTTAGTGTAGTGAACCTAGTATACATCTCTTGGATAGTTTCTCCTTCCTTCATAGTGAAATTCTCATATTGAGAATACAGTAGTGTTCCTCTGGACCTCTTCACTTGAGGTGTTCCTTCATGAGCCACTTGCAAAGTGTCCCAGATTTCCTTAGCAGTGGTACAGCTTTGGATCCTGCTGTACTCATCTGGACCTAGTCAACACACAAGCCATTTCTTGGCCTTAGCATTTTTCTCCCACTTCTTCAGGTCTTCAGCAGTGCAGTCAGCTCTTGTCTTTGGCACATCAACTCCTTCAGCATTCTTCTTTGTGGTTGCTAGAGGACCATCAGTGACTATGTCCCAGAGTTCATAGTCTTCCTCTATGATGTGATCCCTCATTCTGTTCTTCCACCGAGAATAATACTGACCATTGAAGAGTGGATGCCTAGCAGTGGATTGCCCTTCCCAGTTCCCAGGTGGTGCACTCATGTTGATCTTTTCCTAAGGTGTTAGCCTCTTCAAGGATAACCTGCTCTGATACCAATTAATGTTCTAAACGTCAATACCACACATGAGGGGAGTGATTTGTGTGGTACCCAATTTTCGATCTAGAAGAATCGGGTTCTTCTAAGTGATCTAACTACTACTGTTTGCGGAATTAAAAGTACATAAAATAAAGAACACAGAGATTTTTACGTGGAAAACACCTAGCTCAAAAGGTGAAAAAACCACGACCTACTACTCAGTAGGATTTTCCCAAACTTCCACTAAAATCACTGAGCCAAAACAGCATTTACAAAAACTCTTTGTAAACCTAAGGATTAACTCTAGCCCCTTTGTAGCACACAGCGTCAACTGTTGCGACAACTTCAAGTTAGCCTATAACTTGAATGCTCAAAGTACCTATTACAACTGCTTCTATAAAAGCTGAAATGTACAACTTTAATCCACCTACTACAATTGAACTAGAATAAGAAAAAACACAATAGAACTGGTTCTTCTATTTTGTTCAAGTAGCTTCAGGAGTGCACACTTAAATCTCACATAAATTGCTTGCAAAATCGCCTTGCTCTTTTGCTCTCAATTTAGTTTTACTTCTGCGTATGTGCAACCCCTGCAAAAGAGAACAATCACTGTTATTTAATGAGTTAGTAATTAGAGTTTGATTGAGACTCAATTACTGATCTTTCATCGAAGTTGAGTCCTTGAACAACACAAACTCCAACCCTATCTTTTATCCGGATTGTATTCTCTTCTCATAAGGAGACTTTCTCTCCTTATCCCATATGCAACCTTTTCGATCAGTTCAGGAGATATTGCTGCTTCATCAATGGGACTGATCTCCTTCACGTGCATCTCACATGTATAGGTTGACAAACACTGTGCTTCACATGATGGACCTGGTCCATGACTGAGTTCATTTGTCATTCTTCAAAACTTCACCTGTTCTTGGGCCAACAAGCTTTGGTCAAGATGTTTTCAAACCTTTCATCAATTAATATTGACCGTGCCCAATTTTCAATAGTCCTTTTATTCTTTTCAACAACTCCATCTGAGGTGGTGTTCTTTGAGCTTAGTGGTTGAGTAGTTCTTCTTTGAATATAGCATTCATCCCCTTATGGCATTATCCAAACCTGTTCCATGATTTAAACTAACGCAAGCCATGTTTGTTTCTATCAGTACCTGGATCTTCTTGACAAAAGCCACAGTTTCTTGAAAGATCTCATCCTTGGTTCTGAAGTGATGTCTGCCCCTTTTTGGGCTTGAATGAAGATCTGACATGCTTTCCTTTTGCACTGCCATTCCACACTTCATGTAACTTGTTACTCATTTTGATCAGACCACAAACCAGGTTCTTCAGATATAGTTTGTTTAGAGATAGAAAACGTGTAATGCTCCAGACTTTTGTCCCATGGTTCATTATTGTCTTCAACAGCTTCCAACCAACTTATGTCTCCACTCTACGGAAGCTCAATCACAGCAACACACGTACTCTTGTGTCTTTTGGCTACAACATAACCTCACCACTAACAGGATTTGGAATTGTGCATATCCTAGACAAACATTCCACCTTATTTCCTTTGACACAAATTTTTCCAACTCTTAGAGCATACCCTCTTTTTAGCCATTTTCAAAAGGGTACACTCTCTCCTTGTAGGGCTTTTTAGTGAAGGAAAATTATTGTATTTCCAGTCCTGTCCTTTGAGCAGCCGCTGTTCATGTGTCATTATTGGCTGATTCCCTTCACTTCTCCCTGCACATGGAAATCAAGGGTTAGATTTAGGAACCCAAACAAGTTTGGGTCCCTTGCTAAGACAAAAAGGATGAATGAGTGCTCTTTTAGTCCAAGCAGGCAAAATGCGTTTTCTATTTGATGGTTTCCTATTTGACGGACCAGGTCCTCTTGCAGTAGTTGCTCTCTCAGCAAAGACTTTATTTCTCTGATGAGACTGAACCTTGGCCATGCAATTTTCTTTGAGGTGCCCACTGTTGCCACAGTGGGTACATAGCCAATTGTTTGCTACAGTAACATACTTGCTATGAGGGTTATAGGGAATCTTTTCCCTTTGAAACCCAATCCACTGCATGTTTCCCCCAGAGTTGGTGTACATGTCACTGATAGCATCCGAGGACCCGATCCACTTAAAAGATTTCTCAAGATCACTCTTTACTTTCCCTAGTTCTTCCTGAAGCTGTTTGTTTTTCTCAAATTCAGCACACAGACTAGTCTTTACCAAGTTTAACTCATTTTCAAGCTTAATGTGTGCTTCAGTTGCAACTTCCTTTCCCTTTTTAGAGTTTCCAGGCCTATTTACTATTTTAAATTCCTCAACTGTTTCTTTCAAGTCTACTACCACCACTACTAGGTCATCTCTTTCTTGCTCAATGATAGCAACTCTCTCAGTCAAGGTTTCCTTTTCTTTACATGCACACTCAATGGTTTCTTTTATGTCCACCACAACCACCATTAAATCATTTTTCTCTTCTAAGGCATTTTTCTCTTTTCAGGTTCTCTATTGTTTCGTTTAAATCAACTACAACGACTACTAAGTCATCTCTGGTTTGTTCAGCTTCCCCTATTTCCATAGTTAAAGCATCTTTATCATTGATAAGACTATGGTAAGCATCAATTAGCAAATTTGCTAATGACATGAGCTTTTTAAAAGAGTAAGATTTCAAATTTCTCTAAATATCCAGAAAGTTTACCTCATCGCTGTCGTCATCTTCATCGTCATCAGATTGAGCCATTAGATCAAAGATTGAATCATACTCAGTTGTTTCATTTTCCACTGCCATCATTGAACTACCACCATGGTCGTCTTCTTCTTCAGATTCGCTAGAGGAGTCTCCCCATGCCGCAAGAGCTTGCTTTACAACGTTGTCAGCATCATTCTTCCTCTTGAAGCGTTTTTCAGGAACCTGGTTCCTCTTGGTTATTTTGTCCAAGTTGTTATTATACTGATCTTGCTTTAGGAGGGGGCAATCCTTGATGAAGTCTCCTGGCTTGCCACATTTATGACAGAGGTCATAATTTCTGGGCTTGCTAGAGCTTCCTCTTTTTGGAATGCCTCCATTCCTGCGGACCATCTTCTGGAACCTTTTCGTCAAGTAAGACATGTCCCCGTTTTCACCACTTGAGTCATTGTTGTCCGTCTTGAGGACCAGGTTCTCTCCCTCTTGGGCTCTCTTCTTTCATTGTCCTTTTTTTCTTCATTTCATAGGTATTCAAGTTCCCAACAAGTTTATCCATGGTTAGTGTCTGCAAGTCCTTAGCCTCTGTAATGGCGTTAACTTTTCTTCCCAAGAATTGGGAAATACACTAAGGATTTTTCTGACAAGCTCGTTTCTTGGAATACTTTCACCAAGAGAGTGAAGCTCATTGATGATGGAAGTGACTCGAGTATGCATATATTGGATGGATTCATCATCTTTCATTCTGAAGAGCTCATATTCTTTTATGAGCATATCAATCTTGGATTGCTTCGCCTGAGTTGTTCCCTTTTGAGCTGTCTGAAGAGCCTCCCAGATCTCTTTTACTGATTGACAAGCTGATATCCTGTTATATTCATCAGGGCCAATACCAGACACAAGAATTTTCTTTGCTCGAAAATTCTTTTTTATGGCCTTTCTATCAGCGTCATTGAATTCTTTCCTCGTCTTGGGAATGGCTACAGCTGGATTGCCAAGGTTCATTGTAGGGACAAAGGGTCTGTCACATATTACATCCCAAAACTCAGAGTCTTTAGCCATGATGAAGTCATGCATCCTAGTTTTCCACCACCCATAGTATTGACCGTTGGAGGTCTGTCCGCAGACTGGCCTTCTTCGATGTTTTGATGAGCAGCCATGAGGATCCTTTCTAGGTGTTAACCTGATAGAAAGAACCCGCCATGATACCAATTGATAGAATATATGATTCCACCACCTTCTACAGAGAACCAGGTTCTCTATCAGGTTCGACAGTACACACACACGGAATAGAAGTTAAATGACAGGAGGAATTTTATGTGGAAAATTCCCAGCTCAACGGGATTAAAAACCACGACCTACCCTTGTAGGATTTCCACTTCACTACTGAGCAACTTTCAGATTACAATCTATGCAACCTAGGAATTAAACTCTTAATCCCTCACTAACTTGTAATACACATATTACAAGCCACTTTGCAATAACTCTATTACAAAGACTTTAAAACTTGACTAACTCTAGCCAAGACTTAAACACGCAGGTTTAAGGTTTACAAAGAGGTTCCTATAAAATGCTTCTAAATAAGGTAGATAGGAATTACAATTTGAAGAACTATTACAAAGTTACAACTCAACTAAGGACACACAATAACTCAACGTTGGAACTAGTCCGTAGTTGCTTTGTTCTTTGTTCTTGAGGCACTTGAAACTTGCTAGTTGAATAGTCACGTGAGTGAGCTTGCGTAGAATCTCTAAGTGTTCAAGTGTCATTGTTTTACCTCCGTTGAATGCATATATATATATATGTGTGTGTGTGTGTGTGTGTGTGTGTGTGTGTGTGTGTGTGTGTGTGACATCACTTACAATTATGCAAGCAAGGTAGGTAAAAAGTCTTCCCTGGAAAGTTGACTACAGCATTGTTCTGCACTGTAGCTTGTGCAGGCTGGGTTGTGTGATTGGGTTAATTGATTTGGGCTAGGGTTATTTGGTCTAGGGTATTACGTGTTGGGCCATGGCTTGGTCCGAAAATAGGTAGGATTTAGGCTAGTTTTTAAATACACAATATTTAATAATATAAAAAATTATAAAAGTAATTAGTAAATAACAAATATGTTATTTGTGCACTAAAATGATTGAAAATAATAACTTGACCTTGTAAAAATGTAAAAGGTTATTTTGGCATAAATAATGTAATATTTCATGAATATAGGCTATTATTGCGAAAATATGCAATTAGCCTAAAAAATGCAGATGTAGTTATAAAAAATGCAGTAAAATATTTAAAAACATACATTTTGGTGTAAATGATGAGTTTGGATGATTAAATCACCATAAAATAATTTGAAGGATAATTATTGGGTATTTATACAATAAAATGAAAAAAGAAATTGATTTAAAACCTTTAAAAATTATGGAAAATTATGTAAAATGCTTGTATAGGTTTATAAACTAAATGATGATGCAAATACACTATTTTGAAAGTATATATATACAATTTAAAAATATGAGGGAAAAATGGGTATCAACAGCTGCCCCTCTTTATTCGGGAATGATGGAAGAATTGTCGGGTAAAGAAAATGATGATCAATTTTGGCCGAATAGAACGAGGAATGATGTGATTAAGAATGGGGCCCGAACCCTGGTTCCTGAGTTGCCTAAATTTCCCTGGTGTTAGGGGAATCAGGTCGTGTGTAGTTCTGGATCCAACGATGGACGAAACTGATGGAATTGTTATAAGAATAGTTGTATGTTTTGGAAAGGGCTCTTTTGGGTAGGACAGTGTCGGGTGAATTTATGCGAAGTCATGAATATGAATTTGAGACGTTATGGGTGTATCACAGGGCAGGTATATGAACGGATATCGAGTAAAAGTGGGTAACTGATGGTGATCGATTATGTTTTGAAATAATTGCAGGATGTGAACGTTATGAACGAAATCCGGGGTGAGGATTGCTCCTGTTTGAAGAACGATTACTTCCTGGATTACATGCAAAACTTAAAACACGATGCATACAAATATATATGGGTTATTGCAAGAATTTAAACATGATGCAAATTCCCTTCGAACCATGAAGGTTGGCTTTGGACGATGGGGATGATGTCCTTATACCATGACGTCCTGGGCCATGAATCGTGAGATAAGGGATTCGCAGGCCATGAAATGATGTTCTCAGGCCATGAAAATGGTGCCTCTGAACTATGACGCCTTTGAATAATGATGTGCAATATTGGGAGATCCTCAGGCCATGACATGGTATCTTCAGGCTATGAGGATGATGCCTTTGGACTATGGCGCCTTTGGACGAGATGGCGATGTTTCAGCCCATGAGATGCAAAGACATGATGTTGGGTCATATAAGAAGCGAAACAAGATAGAGCGTAGCCTTGTATAAGATAGTGCTAGATTTCAAGTAGCATAACATTCGGTGTTATGCCAGGAAAGGCAGAGCTTAGCCTTATGCAGAATGGGATGCAGGGCTTAGCTTCATGCAGATTGGGAGACAATGCTTAGTCTCATGCAAGAAAAGGAGACAAGGCTTAGTCTCTTGCAATGGAAGGAAATGCTTAGCCTTATGCAATTGAGGAGGCAGGGCTTAGCCTCATGCAGAATAGGAGACAATGCTTAGTCTCATGCAAAGAAAGGAGACATGGCTTAGTCTCATGCAATGGAAGGCAATGCCTAGCCTTATGCAATTGAGGAGGCATGGCTTAGCCTCATGCAGAATGGGAGACAATGCTTAGTCTCATGCAAGGAAAGGAGACAGGGCTTAGTTTCATGCAATGGAGGGCAATGCTTAGCCTTATGCAATTGAGGAGGCATGGCTTAGCCTCATATAGAATGGGAGACAATGCTTAGTCTCATGCAAGGAAAGGAGACAGGGCTTAGTCTCATGCAATGGAAGGTAATGCTTAGCCTTATGCAATTGAGGAGGCAGGGCTTAGCCTTAAGAAAGAAGAAGAGACAATGCTTAGTCTCGATGCAAGGAAAGGCAGTTGTTAGCCTTATGCAATTAGGGAGGCAATGCTTAGCCTAATGCAAGAAGAGGAGACAATGCTTAGTCTCATGCAATGGAAGGCAGTGCTTAGCCTTATGCAGTTAGGGAGGCAATGCTTAGCCTCATGCAAAGAAAAGACAATGAGTGATAGCAGAGTATTTCTTATCCGGAGACATGTTTGCGTTTGGCGACTTGCCATTATGATTTTTGATATGTGTGTATTTGTGAATACTCCTGTTATGTTCGTTGTGCCTGCATCCAAAGAAAAATTGTGAGTTTTGCGGGGAAGGTTGGTTCGTGCTTTTGTCTTCTGCTTGCGCATGCTCCTGTCTTGCAATTCTGTTTGGGTTACCCTAGATAATGTCTGGCTGTCGTAGAAATAAATTTTTCGAAAATATGCATGCATTTGGTAAATATAATTGTTTTGAAAAAATGTAGTAGTAGGCGATATCAAGTAAATTAGATGAACCAATAACTGTGACACTTTAGAGACATTGTGACTTCTTCGCTTTAGAATTTTGAGGGTCCTCCTCAAAATTCTGCCCCAGTTTGAAAGCGATTCTTTGACTGTTCTTCGTATGACGAAATCGGCTAGACTTGCTCTGGAATTTTTAGGATCCCCCTCAAAATTCTGCCCCAATTTCTGACCATGGGGAAAATGAAGATTTTATTAAGATGTGACCGAACCCACAGGGCTGCCTACGTATCCTCTCTGAAATGAAAATCAGGTCAAGCATAGTTCAGTTACATCAAATGAAGAAATGCAAACAATCTAAACATAGTATCTTTTGACTGCGTTGAGTTGATTGGTTTTGGCCAAATTTCTCCGTCCATTTCTGCAAGTATGAGTGCTCCGCCTGTTAGTACTCTATGAACCATGTAGAGCCCTTGCCAATTGGGTTAAAATTTCCCTTTGGCTTTATCTTGATGTGGAAAGATTCGCTTCAGCACTAGTTGCCCCGGTGCGAACTGTTTGGGTCTGACCTTTTTGTTGAAAGCTCTGGACATTCTATTCTGATAAAGCTGACCATGGCATACCGCATTCATTCTTTTCCCGTCAATAAGAGCTAGTTGTTCATAATGACTCCGTATCCATTCTGCGTCACTGAGTTCTGCTTCTTGTATAATTCTCAAAGAAGGAATTTTGACTTCGGTGGGAATGACAGCTTCGGTACCGTAGACCAACAAGTCGGGAGTTGCCCCGGTTTATGTGCGGACTGTGGTACGGTACCCCTATAAGGCAAATGGTAATTTCTCGTGCCATTGCTTGTGGTTGTCTACCACCTTTCTCAATATTTTCTTGATATTCTTGTTTGCTCCTCCACGGCTCCATTCATTTGAGGCATGTATGCTGTGGAATTCTTATGCTTGATTTTGAAGGTTTCACACATAGCTTTCATTAAGTCACTATTGAGGTTGGCGGCATTGTCGGTGATGATGGATTCTGGTACCCCGAATCGGCAAACAATACGATCCCTGGCAAAATCAGCGACGACTTTCTTGGTTACAGCCTTGTAAGATGCAGCCTCAACCATTTTTTGAAGTAGTCTATGGCCACTAAAATGAACCTGTGCCCTCGAAGCGGCGGGCTCGACCGGACCGATGACATCCATTCCCCAAGCGGTAAAAGGCCAAGGTGCGCTCGTTGCATTGAGTTCGTTTGTATTTGGCATTGATGACACTTTTGGACATACCTGATGCAGTCCGTTTCCATAGTCATCCAAAAATATCCTACTCTCAATATCTTCTTGGCTAATACGAAACCATTTATGTGTGGTCTTCAAGTTCCAGCATGTAACTCTTTGAGCAATTTGGAGGCTTCCTTCGCATCAACGCACCGTAATAATCCTAGGTCTGGAGTCCTTCTGTACAAAATCCCTCCACTTTGGAAGAAATGGTTGGATAATCTTCGGAGCGTGCGTTTCTGAGTATGATTTGTATGCTCCGGGTATTCTCCTTTTGCCAAGTATTCCTTGATATCATGGAACCACGGATTCCCATCTGTTTCTTCTTCAAAATGAGCGCAATAAGCTGGCTGATTATGGATTCTTACCGAAATAGGGTTGATGAAATACTTGTCCGGTTGCTGTATCATGGAGGACAAAGTGGCCAATGCGTCTGTGAACTTGTTCTGGATTCTCAGAACATGTTTGAATTCTATCTTTGTGAATCTTTTCATCAACTCTTGCACATGATACAGACACGGTAGTAGCCCACTCTTCTAGAATCTGATGTATCGGAAGGTCTGAATCACCAATTACCAGCAATTCCTTGGATATTCATGTCAATGGCCAAATTAAGCCCTAAGATGCAAGCCTCGTATTCTGCCATATTGTTGGTGCACGAAAACTTGAGTTTCCCGGATACCGGATAATGTTGACTTGTCTCTGACCAAACTAGCACCAATGCCCACTCCTTTGAAGTTTGCGGCCCCATCGAAGAACATTCTCCAGCCATCGTAAATTTTGATGATATCTTCTCCTACGAATAATACTTCTTCATCGGGAAAATACATTTTAAGTGGTTCGTATTCTCCTCCTACAGGATTTTCTGCAAGATGATCTGCTAACGCCTGTCCCGTGACCCCCTTCTGAGTCACATAGACAATATCAAATTCACTCAACAGTATCTGCCATTTTGCTAGTTTCCCTGTAGGCATGGGTTTCTGGAAAATGTATTTCAGAGGATCCATCCTTGATATGAGATATGTAGTGTAGGAACAGAAGTAATGCCTCAATTTCTGAGTTGTCCATGTCAGGGTGCAGCATGTGCGTTCCAGCAAAGAATACCTTTCTTCATAGGGTGTGAACGTCTTACTCAAATAGTATATGTCCTGCTCTTTTCTTCCCGTCTCGTCGTGTTGTCCCAACACACAACCAAAAGCCCCATCTAATGCGGACATATAGAGTAGCAAAGGTCTCCCAGGTTCCGGCGGGACCAGGACTGGTGGTGTGGACAGGTATTCCTTGATTTTGTCAAAAGCTTTTTGACATTCTTCAGTACAACTTGTTGCAGCATCTTTCTTCAACATTTTGAAATTTGGTTCACAAATCACGGTCGATTGTGCTATGAAGCGGCTGATGTAGTTGAGATGCCCTCGAAAACTCATCACATCTTTCTTACTCTTTGGAGCTGGCATTCGATAGCTTTGGCCTTTGAAGGGTCTAGTTCAATCCCTCGGAGACAGATGATGAAACCTAGCAATTTACCAGCAGGGACTCCAAAGGCACATTTTGGAGGATTCAGTTTCAAATTATACCTTCGACGCCGATCAAAGAACTTTCTCAAGTCTGCTATGTGATATGTACCCTTCTTGGATTTGATGATGACGTCATCCACGTACATTTCTATCTCCTTGTTTATCATGTCGTGGAAAATGATTGTCATGGCTCTCATATAAGTGGCCCCAGCATTCTTTAGACGAAATGGCATCATTTTATAGCAATACACTCCCCATGACGTAATAAAGGCTGTCTTCTCGGCATCTTATTCATCCATCCAAATCTGATGATATCCCGCGAAGCAATCCACAAAGGATTGGAGTTTATGCTTGGCACATTTGTCGATCAGTATGTATATATTTGGTAGCGGGAAATCATCTTTGGGACTTGCTCTATTTAAATCGCGATAGTCGACACTTACTCTGACCTTCCCATCTTTCTTGGGAACTGGCACGATGTTAGACAACCAGGTAGGATATTCAACCACTCTGAGAACTTTAGCTTTGATCTGCTTGGTGACTTCCTCTTAGATTTTCAGACTCATATCTGGCTAGAATTTTCTGAGCTTCTACTTTACCGGCGGACACATCAGATTGGTAGGTAGTTTATGAGCCACTATAGACGTGCTCAAACCAGTCATATCATCACAAGACAATGCAATAATATCTTCATACTCTTTCAGGAAATGGGTGTACTCTTCTTTCTCTGATGGTGACAGGTTAATGCTTATGCGAGTTTCTTTGACTGTTTCGGAATTTCGCAAATTGACTGTCTGGGTGTCGTCCAGATTTGACTTAGGCTTGTTCTCAAAATTTTCCACTTCTCTGACAATTTCCTTAGGTATTATATCTTCTTCTTCTATTTCCTCTGAATCACTATCCTTATGTTGCATTGTCTCATTACATGTCACAGTCATCGGTTCATCGGGATAAGTAATAATAATGCTGTAGAGAGAAAATGTAAAGGATAATAATAAATACTAAAATAGCAATGCAATAAATAAATCTTGAAAACAAGTATAGCTCGATGACTCGAGCAATTATTTCAAAACAAAATACATCCAAAACAAAATACTGAAAATGTCTTAAATGCTTGAAATTGCTTTTAAAAATAGATCATGCTAATAGCCAGGCTACCTAGGAACTCGACGGACCTGGGACGGTGCAGTAGTCCAGTTCTTGAGAACATCTCCCTTTCCCACGGTCTGAATTGTAAGGTCTTGCTTCTCCTCCTCCTTAACTATTGCATTGCAATCCATGTCTTCATCGTCCACGAATAGATTCCTCGGGCCAGCTAAAGCCTCATCTTCTTCAGATCCCCATATCACGTCAATCTGTTGGAATGTCTGGTGCAGATGCAGTATTGGCTGTTCAAGAGGGTAATAAGGACCACGCCATGGTGGCGACCAATTATGATACTCGTGCCAGGTGTATTCATACCCAAGCCCAAAAGTTGTGTCGTGACACTTTAGCTGTATCAGTTTGGTGATCCCTTGGAGATTCTTGCCGAGACCCTTGCCGGGTTCATACCCTGTTCATAACAATATGCTTTCAATCTTATTACTCCACCATTTGTCTTTCTCAATTTCATTGATGCGCTCGATGCGATGGTATGTTTCTCCACCCAACTTCCTTCTATTCTCAACAACCGGAACAGTTTGATTGGTGTAAATGGGGTTACTTTCATCCCCGTGGATGATTACTTCCTGATGATTCCATTCGAACTTCACGGACTGGTGTAGCGTAGAGGCTACAGCCCCAGCAGCATGTATCCACGGTCGTCCCAACAGCAGATTGTATGTGGCAGATATGTCCAATACTTGAAATTCAACATCAAACCAAGTCGGGCCCATCTGCAAACATAGGTTGATTTCCCCAATCGTGGCCCTTTGGGACCCATCTAATGCTTTCACGTTCATAGTTCCTGCCCGTATCTCATGAAAACCTTTACCCAACCTCTTCAAAGTAGTCAATGGACAAATGTTGAGACCCGAACCCCCATCTATCAGGACCCTGGCGATGAATTTATCCTCAAACTGCACTGTGATGTGTAGTGCCCTGTTATGACTCAGTCCTTCTGGTGGTAGCTCATCTTCATGAAAAGTGATCTTGTGGCTTTCCAACACTTGTCCTACCATGTTGGCCATTTCTCCGCTAGTGATGTTGTTGGGTACATAGGCTTCGTTCAACACTTTCATCAATGCATTCCTATGCACCTCAGAATTCTGTAGTAGTGATAGAATGGATATCTGAGCATGGGTTTTGTTCAGATGATCAACCACAGAATACTCTCTTGCTTCCACCTTTCTCCAATGGTCATCCGGGCCAGTTTCAATGATAGGCTGCTTGGGAGCGGCTTCTTTACTTGTCCCTCCCAAATGCTCGGGCGTGTAAACCCTGCCAGTCCTGGTCATACCTTGTGCTACACTGGTTTCTTCAATTTTCCCCTTTCCTTTCCTTTCCTTCTCGCCTCTGCAGCATAATGTCACGACCCAACTTTCCCTCCGTTTGGGTATCGTGTTGGCACCTAGTCTTGGGGACTAGGTAAGCCTAACTCATACTGAAATACCACAATAATAAATGAAATTTAACAGTCTTGAAGCAGAAATATCAAAAAAATTATAATTCCCAAAATCCGGTAGTACAAGTCATAAGCTTTACAGAGTTAGCTACCACTTCTAAATATAACTGTTCGGAAAAGAGTGAAAACAGTTGAATACAAGTAAGAAGGTGACTTCGAAGCCTGCGAACGCAACAGCAGGTTTACCTTGAGTCTCCTCAGCAATGATCCGCACAGCTACTAATGATCGATACCTGAATCTGCACAACAAAAATATGCAAAAGAGTAGCATGAGCACACCACAGCGGTGCCTAGTAAGTATCAAGACTAACCTCGGTGGAGTAGTGACGAGGAACAGTCAACACACCTACTGGTCCAATAAACTATACAAATATAGGAACAACGGAACATGATGTATATATAAAGACTACACGAAATGGCTAACAATACTACAATCACAATAAGGGAAGAAAACAGCAAGTAACAGCGAAAAAATACCAAAATAATGACATAGAGCGAGCGAAAACACAAACCCAAATCCTAAATTCACAATACAGTAAAGGTAAGCAATAACTCAGATCCTACGACAGTGTTCACATCAGGTCTTATCAGACAATTTCCACGAAGTACCGAATCTCGGACAAATTACAGCTCACGAGTCCCAGTACCTGAAATCTAACACTTAGCATCCTGTGCCCCCATCACACCTCATGGTCATGCTGACAACTCACTTGCTAACTAGAGCCACTCTCACATATATAATAAGTAAACGAGGATAGAGATATTGCTATCAGTGTTATGTGCTTCAGAACTGCCAAAGAAGTTTGGACTGATATCAATGAGAGATTTGGCCAATCAAATGGATCCAAATACCTCCAAATTCAGAGAGAAATAAGTGAAACTGTTCAAGGATCTTCAAACATTGCCACATATTTCACCAAACTTAGAACTCTTTGGGATGAATTAAAATCCTCATATGTAGGACCTATATGTTCCTGTGGAGCTCTTCCTAAGTTCATAGAGGATCAACAACTTTTTCAATTCTTAAATGGCCTCAATGACTCCTACTCCACTGTAAACGAGTGCAATAATAATCATGAGTCCCC
>NW_017670234.1:2918676-2977025 GCF_001879085.1 Nicotiana attenuata
CTGGGAACCCCCGTCTAAAACACACAAAACAAGTCATATATCCTAACACGGACTCGCTGGAGGTCTCAAATCATATCAAACAATGCCGAAACGACGAATCACACCATGAATCGAACTATGAACTTCCAAATCTTCCAACTTTGGAAACTTGTGCCAAAACATATCAAATCAACCCGGAATGACGCCAAATTTTGCAGACATGTCCAAAATGACATAACGGAGCTGCTCCAACTCTGGGAATCGCATTCCGACCCCGATATCACAAAAGTCAACTATAGGTCAAACTTCTCCACTTTCCAAACTTCAACTTTTCCAACTTTCGCCGAAACGCCTCAAATTACCCTACGGACCTCCAAATACGAATCCGGACGCACGCCTAAGTCCAAAATCACCATACGAAGCTTTTGAGATCACCCAAAACCCATTCCGGGGCCGTTTACTTAAAAGTCCAATTCCGGTCAAATTCTAACCATTAAAACTTCCAAAACTAGATTCCTTCTTCCAATTTGACTCTGAATCATCCGTTAACTAAATTCAACCATGCACGCAAGTCGATACTCATATTATGAAGCTGTTCCAGACCTTACACCGCCGAACAGAGCTTAATTTCTCAAACGACCGGCCGGGTCGTTACACATAGTCCTAAGGTATGGCATTAGACTTAAAGGACGGTGTAGGTGCTATCGTCACGGTGAAGGGTGTGGTTACTTCCACCTCAAACGGAGTTGACGTGACTGAGGGTGTTGTTACTTCAACCTCGAACGGAGTCGGTGCGGCTACTTCGACCTTAATTGGTGACGGAATCTGCACCACAATAGGTGTGATAGTGACTGGAGGCTTTTTAGGTTCATCCCCTTCACGAATGAGTCCAATCGACCCTTTTGGATCTCATTATTCATCGGTTTCGATCACATTTACCCCCTCGCCCCTGTGATCTGGGAGGGGATTGTTGCGGACATTAGGTGCAGCCTCTTTTACTTGTATAACCTTGGTGTCAATTAGTGTCTAGATCTTATCCTTCAAACTGCGACATTCATCAATAGTGTGACCCTTCATGCCCGAGTGGTAGGCACATGTCTTGTTTGGATTGACCCACTGGAGGAATTTTCCATGGAAATGGCGGGAATGGGAGTGACATAACCGGTAGCCTTCAGTCTCTTATATAACTGATCGATGGGTTCAGCAATAGGAGTGTATTGTCTAGGTGGTCTACGGTCGAAATTTGGTTTGGATTTTTGGTAGTTTTGGCGGGCTGGTGGTGAGTGGTAGTATGATGGCTGAGTGTTATATGTATGGTAAGTGGCGGAGGGTTGTTGGCATCTGGGAGGTGAAGGGTGATATGTGGGTGGTGGTGTTTGGTATGTGAGGGGAGACTTTGGACCTTGGGCTACTATCACTGCCCCTACTTCCTTCTTTTTAGAAATACCGCCTGACTGCAAGGCTTTGTTTGTAGCCTGTAGTGCCTCAAAATTTGTCACCATTCCGCTTTTAATTCCTTCCTCTATTATTTCTCCCAGTTTGATGATATTGGAGAACTTTTAGTTTTCAATAACCATCAACCTTTCATAGTATTGTGGATCTTGAGCTCTGACGAAGAACTTATTCTTCTGTTCTTCTTCCAGTGTTGGGCTTACTTTCGCAGCTTATGATCTCCATCGAGTAGCATACTCACGGAAAGTCTCTATTGGCGTCTTCTTATGATTCTGAATGTAGAAGACGTCTGGTGCATTTTCTGTATTGAACCTGAACCGATCCATAAAATCAGACGCCATGCTTACCCAGTTAACCCATTTCTTCAGGTTTTGAATGATGTACCAGGACAGGGCTTCTCCAGTGAGGCTCCTCATGAACCGCTCATGCGTATTCTTTAATCTTTACCAACCCCTACGGAGCTTGTCACAATATGTTCTCAAGTGTACCTTAGAATCACCTGTCCCGTCGAATATTTCGAACTTAGGAGGTCTGTAACCCTCTGGTAGTTCTACATCCGGCTGAATATACAAATCCTCATAATTCAAACCTTCGATGCCATTACCGCCTTCAACACATTGTACTCGACTAGTAAGTTTCTTCAGCTCCTCTGCCATGTTCTTGATAAGCAGGTCCTTCTCGGCGGACTCCGTTGTGTATAGGGTCTGTTATGGAGTGTGGGGTAAGGTTTCCACATATATAGGGTTGCTTTGATGGAATCCGAGAATTTGGGCATAGTGGTGGTCGTTGGTTGAGTTATTGGGATCAGGGGTAGGTTGTGGTGTATTTTGAGGATTGTGGTAGGTGGTGGTTTTTGGATACTAGGTCGGATGGTGATGATGTTGTGGAGAGGTCGGCACTGGTGGTGGATTAGGAATTTGAGGAGGAGTAGCATCCTAATAAGGTGCGGGAGGATTTTGTTGGTTTATTATGTTCTGGGGAGGTTCTGGGTTTTGGGCATTTTGTTAGTCAACATCGGGGATGTTCAGGGTAAGGAAAAGATTTGCCAAGTTCCGGACCTGCTCAAGTTCCCCTTGTAACTCCAGTATCTTCTGTTCCAACCGTAAAACCAATTCATTCTGTGCCAGATTACTCCGTCCATCCAAAGTCTCGACATTCTCTGCATGCGTAGCATTGTCTTTCCTGATACCGCTCATATCATCCATTCTGGCTTTTCCTTTGCTTTTAGGATCACTTGGAGGAGGAGGAGGTGGAGGACCTCTAGATCTGGTATGATATGTTGATGATGGCAGTATGCACGAACCAACTTTAGGAGATGGGAATAAACAAATAAAGAAAAGAAGAAAATAAAAAGGTAAACAAGTCAGTAAGAAGTATTAAAGGGGTTTTTGCGGTATTTAAACACATATTGTAGAATTATAAATTCGCGTCCTAGTTTTGGGGACCTCATTGTAACCGAGGTAGGCCTAAGTGACATATAGATTTGGAGAAAATCGATGCCTATAACTGCGTCATTTCATTAGTATGATAAATGAACCAAATCTCTACTAAAACGACAACAATAATAAAGAGTCACTAATGGCATTTGCCTTATTAAAACCAAATTCTAAAATGAGTCTAGAAATCAAGTAAAACATCATTCCTAATCTATTTGGTCCAGAGGGACCTTCTCCATGCTTGTCCTTCTTTGCTCCATCGATTAGATTCCCCAGGTCGGGCATGTCCAACATCAGATATGCCCTTGCTAGATGCCCTCCTTCGTTGGCCTCTGCATTTTGATAGGCCGAGATCGTTTTCCTCATCTTTCTCTCAATCTTCATCAACCCCTGCTCCAAATATTCTAGCCTCTCTGTTGACTTAGTAGCGATTTCTTTCCACTCGTTGATTGCTTCCATGTCCACTTTATGTTGTTCCAAATGCCTGGCTTCAGACTCGAAAACCCTTTTGCGCAACATCATGTATTTGATGTGTGCTTCAGCACCGTCGTCTATAACCCTATTCTTCAGATTAATCCCTGGCTTGACATCCCCTACTATATCATCTACCAACCACGATGGATAGAAGTGCACATGGCCGGCATGATACCGATCTGGATCGATGCTATCTTTCTCCCTAATGATCTTTTGATGCCACATGTGTTGTTGTGCAAGGTAAAATCAGGGGGTCCAATTTCCCCGTCATAATGATGCCCCACGAGCATACTTCCCAAGGCTCGAGACTGGGATCGAGGTTCTCCTTCGAGGGCTGTCGATGCTCCACCTCGGAGCCATGCAGACCAACGGCTATATCGAGAAAATGGGTAGTTCCCAAGGCACGCGGCTAGGGCTGACACGGTCTAGCGAGCTACTCTGAACCCAAATCAGGGCGACATTCAGCTGTCCCATCCCCATATCTGTATAATTATTGTATTTTCTACTATGTGGGGATTTCCCTCCTATATAAAGGGAGTCCTTGTCATTTTGGGAGGGATCTGTTGCTTCAGCTGCTCCACAAGAAATATAAGACAACATTCTCTCTTTTCTCTTACATACTCTCTTGATATTATTGCTCTCATTTATTATCTCCATTATTGTTCATTGTTTATTGCTTATCAATGGCCATAAAGAGCCTTCTTTGATTTTATTATAACTATTAATCATACTTCGATTACCTTCGATAGCTCACGGTCGAGCCCCGGAATCGACCTCGGGGCCCCCGAATCGGCCAACTCGAAGCCCGATTGCTAACCTATCGGTTCGACCATCACCTTATCCTTAGCCTTTATTTCGTTTCTAAGTCTCACATACATAGCATCAACTTCTTAACAACCGTCATTTAAATAGATCACGTATTTTTAGTGTCCCATAATCAAATTTAATTGTTGTTACCATTTTCACGGTAAACAGTTTGGCGCCCACCGTGGGGCTAAAAATAATAGTGATTATTTTCTTGCTGGTCCCATTACACAACGCAAGTTATTTTTTACACCTTTTCTTGTCCAAGATCTTCAATTTCAGGTTGAAATGCCTAGCTCAATAAATAGAGTCAAAAACGACAATCTCGAGGACCACGGAGGGAATGGTATAGCTGTTCCGGGTGCCGGTATACCACCACAGGACCCTATGAACGCACCCGAGCCGACCTCCAGGGATACGGCCTCGCGTGATGCTGCTCCTCGAATTCACCAGAAAGTGCGCCGAAAAGTTCCGCGGGAAATTCGGCAAAATCCAACCTGGGTAAAAAAAGAGACTCCTCGGCATAGCGTCCATATGATTACTGGAGGGACCGACATTCCCCAAGGGCCCATGATCAAGCGGACAAAAATATCCACTGCAGAGGAAGGGCCAACCCGAGACTGCATGGCCGAAGACACCCTCGCATTCTACCAAGAGGATCTCGAGACCTTGGCAGAACCACACAACGACGCGCTGGTAATCTCATTTCTTTTAAGCAACATTTGAGTTAAACGTGTGCTCGTGGAACCTAGCAGCTTGGCCAACATAATCAGGTCCGAGGTAGTAGAACAGCTTGGGCTTCTCGATCAGATCATACTCAACTCCCGGGTCCTCCACGGCTTCAACATGATGGGTGAGGTAACAAAAGGAGAAATCACCCTCCCGGTCGACACGTCCGGCACGATTCAGAACACCGAGTTCCAAGTCAGCGGTGGCGACATAAGGTACAATGCATTGCTCGGCAGACCATGGATACACAGCATAAGGGCAGTACCATCAACTTTGCACCAGATGATAAAATTTCCCACAAAGGAGGGCATAACGACCATATATGGAGAACAGCAGGCGGCGAAAGAAATGTCCGCAGTTTATCACGAGGCGCTGACCCTCGCGCACCCAAACTCGGATGAATCTAGGAGCATACAGATCCCCGAGGACGACGAAGAAGATTTCTTCGCTCCTCGAACTTTCGTTGCCCCCGAAGAGTCGGATGCAACAAAATCTACAATAGAAGATCTGGAACAGACTGTTTTGATCGAACACCTCCCAGGTCGTAAGGTATACCTGGGAACGGGGTTAAACCCCGAACTCAGGAGAAAATTCATTCAATTTCTTATTAACAATATCGACTGTTTCGCTTGGTCCCACTTAGATATGACAGGAATTCCGCCGGAAATAACCTCCCACAGACCGAGTGTCGACCCCAGGTTTAAACCAGTGAAGCAAAAAAGAAGACCACAGTCCCAGGTAAAGCACGCATTCATCAAGGAGGAGGTAACGAAACTTCTTAAAATAGGGTCCATCAGAGAAGTAAAATACCCTGAATGGCTAGCCAACGTAGTACTGGTACCCAAAAAGGAAAATAAGCTAAGAATGTGCGTAGATTATAAAGACTTGAATAAAGTGTGTTCCAAGGATTCGTTCCCATTGCCTAACATCGATCGTCTGATCGATGCTACGGCCGGCCACGAGACCCTCACCTTTCTCGATGCCTACTCGGGGTATAATCAGATTCAGATGTACCTCGAGGATAGGGAGAAGACTTCGTTCGTCATGAAATATGGTACCTACTGTTATAACGTGATGCCCTTCGAACTAAAAAATGCAGGGGCTACGTACCAGTGTTTAGTTAATAAAATGTTCGAGCATCAAATAGGCAAATCCATGGAAGTTTATATTGATGATATGCTAGTTAAGTCCCTGCGCGTAGAGGACCATTTGACTCATTTGCAGGAAACATTCGACATCCTCAGAAGTTACAACATGAAGCTCAACCCCGAGAAATGTGCCTTCGGAGTGGGTTCGGGCAAATTCCTGGGCTTCATGGTATCAAACAGGGGGATCAAGATTAACCCCGACAAAATCAAGGCCATCGAGGAAATCACGATGGTAAATAATGTAAAGGACGTGCAACGACTGACGGGGCGAATAGCGGCTCTGGGCAGATTCATATCAAGATCATCCGACAGGAGCCATCATTTCTTCTCTTTACTCAAAAAGAAAAACAACTTCGAATGGACTAGAATGCCAACACGTCTTAGAAGAGTTGAAACGATATCTGACTAGCCCGCCTCTACTCCATACGCCAAAGAAGGATGAAACACTATACCTATACCTGGCCGTATCAGAAATAGTGGTAAGCGGCGTGCTGGTTCGAGAAGAGCAAGGTACGCAATTTCCTGTTTATTATGTAAGCCAGACACTAGGGGATGCCGAAACAAGGTATCCGCACCTTGAAAAATTGGCTCTCGCGTTAATAAGCGCCTCGCAAAAATTGAAGCCCTATTTTCAATGTCACCGTATTTTACGTTCTGACAACATATCGTCTCCGTAGCATATTGCATAAACTCGAGTTATCGGGCCGATTGGCCAAATGGGCCATCGAACTTGGGGGGTATGATACTTAATATCAACCCCGAACGGCCATCAAGTCCCAAATCCTGGCGGACTTCGTGGCCGATATTTCACCCTCCCTCGTGCCCGAGGTAGAAAGGAACTTTTACTAAAATCAGGCACATCTTCCGAGGTATGAGACCTGTTCACTGACGGCGCCACAAACGTGAGAGGATCCGAACTCGGTATAGTCCTAAAGCCACCTACGGGCGGCGTAATCAGGAAATCTATAAAAACTGCAAAATTGACTAACAATGAAGCCGAGTACGAGGCTATGATTGCAGGTTTAGAACTGGCCAAAAGCTTGGGAGCCGAGACCGTCGAGGCAAAATGCGATTCACTCCTGGTAGTAAACCAGGTGAACGGGAGCTATGAAGTCCGGTAGGACAGGATGCAAAGGTACTCGGATAAAATCCAAGTCACATTACGTCGTTTCAAAGAATGGACCTTAGTCCACATGCCTCGAGAACAGAATAGCGAGACCGATGCCCTCGCAAACCAGGGATCATCTGTTAAAGAAGATGACCTACTCCCCGGGGCTGTTATTCAGCTATCTAAATTAGTGGTCGAGGAAGGTCATGCCGAGATTAACTCCACCAGCTTAACATGGGACTGGAGAAATAAATATATTGATTATTTAAAAGACGGAAAATTGCCTGCGGATCCAAAAGAATCGAGGGCCCTACGAACCAAAGCAGCCCAGTTCTCGCTCGATGAAAACAAGACTCTGTACAGGAGAAATTTCGATGGTCCCCTAGCAGTATGTCTGGGGCCAGGGGATACAGACTATGTACTCCGAGAAATGCACGAGGGTACTTGCGGAAACCATTCTGGCGCCGATTCCTTAGTCCGAAAGGTGATCAGGGCAGGCTACTACTGGGACAACATGGAGAAAGACACCAAGGAATTCTCTGAAAATGCGATAAATGCCAGAGATTTGCCCCTATGATTCACCGACCCGGCGAACAACTACATTTGGTCCTATCTCCATGGCCATTCATGAAATGGGGAATGGACATCGTCGGGCCCCTGCCAACTGCCCCAGGTAAAGCTAAATTCATTTTATTTATGACTGACTATTTCTCAAAATGGGTGGAAGCGCAGGCCTTCGAGAAAATAAGAGAAAAAGAAGTCATCAACTTCATCTGGGACCATATTATGTGCCGATTCGGGATTCCCTCCGAGATAACGTGCGATAACGGGAGACAGTTCATCTGAAGCAAGGTAACACAGTTTCTTGAGGATCACAAAATCAAGAGAATCCTATCAACGCCTTACCATCCGTGTGCAAACAGCCAGGCCGAGTCCACAAATAAAACCATCATCCAAAATTTAAAAAAGAAGTTGGAGAGCGCCAAGGGGAAGTGGAGAGAAATGTTGCCCGAAGTGCTATGGGCATAACAAACAACTTCAAAATCAAGCACAGGGGAGACGCCTTTCTCCCTAGTGTACGGTGCCGAGGCTTTGATACCAATGGAGGTCGGGGAGCCGAGCGCCAGATTCCAACACACCACTGAGAGCTCGAACAACGAGGCCATGACAACGGCCCTCAAACTGCTAGATGAAAAACGGGGAAGCCTCGCTGGTCCGAATGGCTGCCCAGAAGCAAAGGATCGAAAGGTATTACAACAGGAGAACAAACCTCCGATATTTTGGAGTTGGGGACTTGGTCCTAATGAAAGTCACCCTTAACACCCGAAATCCTAATGAAGGGAAGCTAGGTCAAAATTGGGAAGGACCGTACCGTGTCCTCGGAATAGTTGGTAAAGGGTCTTACAAGCTCGGTACCATGGAGGGCGAACAGCTTCCAAGCAACTGGAACATATCAATGCTAAAACGGTATTATTGCTAGGACATCCGATTGAAAATTCCGAATGCACCCTCGAGCACACGTTGCATTCTTTTCCTTCGACCTGATTTTGTCCCTATAAGGGTTTTACCGGCAAGGTTTTTAACGAGGCAACGACCATATGCTACCTAAGGAGATTCAACAAGTATTCAAGATTTCTTTTGCAATCAACCCCGAATACTGGGGGGCATCCCCCCGGATGGTCACCTTCTCGGAGAAGCTAAGACATACCGAACAGGGTTCTGATAGGAAAATAATGTACCGGACAAAACGGTCAAACGAACCGTGTCCGCATAGAACAACCAAGCTCCTAACAGCAAAGGCATGTATACTTGTACCAAGTGATTGAAAAATACTTTTCATCAAAGCATATCACAGCTCAAGAGAAACTCGGTATGTTTTGCAAAAACGGCTCCTCTATCAAAAAAATGTCCCGAACACTCAGGGACTGGCATCGGCGACTCAACACCTGAACGACCTCCGGGTCGAGACTCCAAACACATAAGCCTTCAACGAGGCGACATGAAAATCACAAAACATCTCCAAGGTCGAAAATGCCCCGAACACTCGGGGACTAGCGTCAAAATCTTAAAAATCGCATGACCTCAGGGTCGGAGTCGCCAAAATCATAAGCCCTCAATGAGGCAACACCAAGTTTGCAAGTAATGGCTCCCGATCCAGGAAATCCTCGATAAACTCGGGGATTGCCGTCAAGTCATCATCTCCATCGCAATGGCTCCCGGCCAAAAGACCCTCGATGACTCGGGGACTGTCGCTAATCACCATTCATTAAAAAACCCGAGGCCATAACACCTCAAGCGAGCAGACTCGGTCTCGTAAGACCTATATAAGGCAGCAACAATAATATCTGTAAGACCTCAAGCAAGGCATGAACCGCACTTGTACCAAGTGACAATATCTGTAAGACCTCGAGCAAGGCATGAACCATACTTGTACCAAGTATCTAAAAACCGTAAGACCTCAAAGGCATGAAAATTTTGTAAGACCTTGCTGAAGGCATAAACCCGATCTTAAAGTTAAGGCTATATATCGAACTTGTAAGACCCCTAAAGGGCATACCCTCGATATAGACGCCGAAACTACTTCACTCGGGATCAAAAATGGCTCCGGCCAAAGCACAAATGACTACAGTCATAAGGCTATACCAGCCAAACTAACGCGACTCGGGGACGCCCGACCGTCGCTACAAAATCACAGGCCTTCAATTACTTCGAATCTACTTCGAAAAGAACCAATTAAATAGGCTACCCTCTACATAGGCAAAAGAGCTTCGACCATGTCAGCTCCTAAACACTGGCTTCGAGATACTCAGCCTCCGAGCCAAACCTCCCGAGGTGCTTGATCATAGCCACATAACGACTCACAATCAAAGTTTTTTATTAAACTGTCGAAGATTCAGACAAACACTTTCAAAAAATCCTTATCGAGGTAAAATAAAGCCTACACAAATATTGCATCGACCCAAGGCGTAAGGGCCATTGTCGCCAGCCCACATAAAAGGTCGCACCGACCTAAAGCGTAAGAGCCACTATCACCAGCTTAAAACACGAAAACTTAAGGGTCGAATGAGCTCGAGTCGAAGCCCGACTCGGAGACTGAACCCAAAATAGTCAACTACATACGCCTAAGGGCGTGGCGTAAGAGCCATTGTCGCCAGCCCACATAAAAGGTCACACCAACCCAAAGCGTAAGAGCCACTGTCGCCAGCTTAAAATACGAAAACTTGAGGGTCGAATGAGCTTGAGTCGAAACCCGACTCGAAGACTGAACCCAATATAGTCAACTACATATGCCTAAGGGTGAGGCGTAAGAGCCATTGTCGCCAGCCCGCATAAAAGGCCGCATCGGCCCAAAGCGTAAGAGCCATTATCGCCAGCTCACACAAGTCCAAAAACTTGAGGGCCAAAATGAGCTCGAGTCGAAATCCGACTCGAAGACTGAACCCGGAACAGTTAACTAAGAATGCCAAAGAGCGAAAAGCACCAGAGCTCAAATGACAGCTTACGCTAAGAGGGCGTACCGACCCAATACAAACGAGTCGCTGTCACCAGCGCTAGGATCAAAGGTCGTGCCGGCCGAATGCGTGAAAAAACCAGGACCAAAGGTCTAACCCGAGACCTGGGACCTCGGATCAAAAGTCAAAATACACCATATAGTATTTCCAATAAAACAAAAAGGGAAAGAAGGGGTAAGAAACAAAAGGCCTCCTTATGGCCCACAAGGGGGATGTTTACAAATATTGAAAAAACCCTTACAAACAGAGAAGCAAACAAATCCTAATTTATCATCGAGCCCGCATCTTCGATGACTTCACCAAGGGTTGCATCTCGGCAACTACGGGTCCTTCAGCGGTCCCTTCTTGACGGCCTCTTGCCCTCCGGGGGCTCTGCCTTCATTTCTATCACCTCCCGAGCCACTGCCCGGCACACCTCCGAAAGCAAGCAAGTCAGCATCTTTCCTCTCTAGGGTCTCCACCCCTACCCCCCCCCCCCCCCGAGCTCGGCAGGCAGAAAGGTATCTCCCGCAGGTACGTCTCCAAAAGCCTGCCTTCGAGATCCAAATCGAGCACGCTCCACAGCCTGAATCAATTTTGGATCGGCCCCTTCAGGCCCCCTCCCCCGGTTTGAGCGCTCGTCGCCATGGCATCCTCTCTATGCAAAGATATAAGCGCCTCGGCTTCAGTTTTGATTTCGGATAATGCAGCTACCAGCTCATAACGGAGACCTCTGTACTTGTCACTATCCTCCCTCGCGTCACTAAGCTGACGCCCGACTAAGGTCACCTTCTCCTGGAGGGCATCCCTCTCGGAAGTTATCTCCTTCACATGCCGTTTGAGTTCGGAGACTTTACAGTCTCTAGCCTGGAGCTCCTCCCTCAGCAGGGCGCTTTCCTTCTCAAACCGCACGAATCAGATCCAAGATGTTAAAACACTAGGATCTGGCAAAACATTCAGATAATAGCAAAATAAGGACTAAGTAACTTGTTCAGTAAGGTGAGCCTTCTCGCGCTCATGACGGGTCACCTCATCCCGATACCGGGTGAAAGTCTAACTATAAAGCGCCTTGGCCTGAAGACACGAAAAAAGACAAGTTAAAAAGGCAAAGGACAGAACAACCGAGGCCAGAGCGACAGACAGGATTCGCACAAATTACCTGCTCACAAAGTCTGCTCATCTCACCAAAGACGAGCGAAGCATCTTATCTCAGGGGTTTCCTCGGGAACGGTTGGAAACCTCTCAAGTGCATCTCCGTCTTTGATAGGTCTCCCCGCATCGAAAGGTTCTTCGCACGGTGCATCTTGCACTCCCGTAGCAGGTAGGGTCGTTTCCTGAAGGGGATCAATCACGGCCACGGCCCTAGCAGGGTCCCTTGCCCAATCAGGGCTCCAGAACTAGGCCCCTCCGAACCACTTACCGAAGTCACCCCTGCCCGAGGGGAACCCTGGCAATCGGCCAGCTCAGGGGAAGCACCCGATACTCCCTCAATCATCCCTCCGCTACAAAGTTGGATCACAACGACATCAGACTCCGGCTCGGAAGGCACCATCTCTCCGGCCCAAGGATCGGCCAGGTTTATCACTCCCTCGGGCGCTATCGAGAAGCTATTTTCCCCCTCACCTTCAACTCGAGGGTTTCCCGCCGATTTTGGAGTTAGGGCTGCCGGGTCGGCTTAGCTTCTTCCGCCTTAATCTTCTTGGATTCCGAAGGTCCATCCGATGATTGCCTTTGCCTTTTCTTCCCTTCCTCGGGTACCAGAGCACCCTCCACGCCAGGCAATGCTTCCTTTATAAAAGGGACTTCCCCCAGACCTACACAAATGCAAGAAGTAAGTGCAGGGAACGAGAATGCTGCTAATAGCGATTTAGATCGAAAAATGTGACTACAGCAGGGGTAGAGTCTCACAGTGATCCTTAGCTTCCCACCGAGCTAGGGATAGATCACGCTACACTCGCTTAGCATACGGGCAGATCGAGTCCAGATGGCTGACCCAATTCGAGAGGTCCAAAACCGCGCCTGGGTAAATTGCTGCGGCAAAAAAAAAAAGAGTTAAGTGCCTGGAAGAACATAGTCAAAGAGAAGCGAGGGAATGCTATATAATGTGTCCACTTACGCTCTACGTTCCACCTCTCGGGGAACGGCATCCTTTCCGCCGGGATCAGGTTAGAAGTCCTTACTCGGACAAATAGGCTTATCTATCCCCCATTCCCGAACTTCTCGGTACAAGCGAAGAGGGCCCTCGAGCCTCGGCAGCGGAGCTTAATTAGACCCCCTCGGAAGAGACGGGGGATGTACATCCTGATCGGATGATCGAGAGTGAAGGGCATCTCCTCGGTCATGTTCACGTAGTGTCTGATAATGTAAACAACACGCCAGACTGAAGGGTGAATTTGGCCAAGGGTCCTTTGATACCGTTGGCAAAAGTCGAGAATCACGGGATCGATCGGGGGCGAAGATGGCCCCACCGGCCCTAGTGTAAACGGGTAAGTATACACACTAAGAAAACCAGCTTTATATGTCGTAATATCTTCCTCCCAAGCAGGGATCTCCACAAGCACAGCGTTCCCCCAGCAACAATCAGCTCTCGCTCTTCCGACGTTTGTTATCGAGCTAATATACTGAGTCACTGGCTCACGGCGCCCCTTCCTCGAAGAAGGCCTCTCGACCTTGAAATCAGAAGACATCGCAAAGAATCCTGGGACATATTCCTCGGCACAAGGAGGTATGCTCGCTTCACCTTGAGATAAAAGTGAAGAGGGTGAGGTCACGTTCTCCTGGGAAGCAGAGGCGGGAGCTTTCGCCATTCCTAGAAAATTCCGGAGGAAAAACGGGGATGTGTTCCTATGAAAGAACAGAAGTAAAGGTAGAACAAACCTTTTTTTAGGGGATGGAAATATCGTGAGTTATAAAGAACAAGAAGGGGAGTATTTATAGAAACCCTGCATGCGCGTTGAAGGAGGCCAAGAGACAGCCAAATGCCATAATCAATGAAATAACCTTCAGGGGCTGCGTGCGCATCGCCTTTTGGCACCTTATGACTATCGTCGCTACAAAAGTATCAGAGGGGGCAAAAATTCAAGATCGTTTCTTATCACTTTGACTCTAAGAAATGCGGAGACTATCTGTGCACGGTAAAATTGGGGGATCCAATTTTCCCGTCATTATGATGCCCCGCAAGCATACTTCCCAAGGCTCGAGACTGGGATCGAGGTTCACCTTCAAGGGCTGTCGATGCTCAACCTTAGAGCTATGCAGACCAACAGCTATATCAAGAAAATGGTAGCTCCCAAGGCACGCGGCTAGGGCTGACACGGTCTAGCGGGCTACTCTGAACCCAAATCAGGGCGTCATTCAGCCGTCCCATCCCCATATCTGTATAAATAATGTATTTTGTACTATGTAGGGATTTTCCTCCTATATAAAGGGAGTCCTTGTCATTTTGGGAGGGATCTGTTGCTTCAGCTGCTCCACAAGAAATATAAGACAACATTCTCTCTGTTCTCTTACATACTCTCTTGATATTATTGCTCTCATTTATTATCTCCATCATTGTTCATCGTTTATTGCTTATCAATGGCCATAAAGAGCCTTCTTTGATTTCATTATAACTGTTAATCATACTTTGATTACCTTCGATAGCTCACGGTCGAGCCCCGAAATCGACCTCGGGGCCTCCGAATCGGCCAGCTTGAAGCCCGATTGCTAACCTATCGGTTCGACCATCACCTTATCCTTAGCCTTTATTTCATTTCTAAGTCTCACATACATAGCATCAACTTCTTAACAACCGGCATTTAAATAGATCACGTATTTTTAGATTCCCATAATCAAATTTAATTGTTGTTACCATTTTCACGGTAAACAGTTGTGCCTCGAACTTGAATGGAATGGTGTTCCCCTAGAAGTCTTCTTTGTACTAAACCATTTTAGAGACTCGTGGTATAACCTATTTTCTCCCAGCTTGCCTCATAACCTTGATAGGAGCATAAGGATAGATCCCCCTCAATCCGATCAGCACTAGATGAGGAGTATCTCCCGACCTGATGATGAATTCGTTGCTAGGGAACCACTCGAACATCTAATGTACCTTGTCATCAGTCAGATTGCTGTAGAAATGTACCCAGCTCACAGCCTTTTCCGGTTGCAAACCTGTTTGGGATAAAAGTCATTCTCTTCGGATGGTGATAGACTATGTGGTCATTCCATGGTCGTCGCGGAAGTTCTTGACGGTATTCTCCTCCTTGAAGGTGTTCTAACAACCATACTTGTAGAAACAGATTGCAACCCTCAAAATACCTATACCCCGTTTTGCAACGGTCTAAAGCCCGGTACATATCAGCCAAAATCATAGGGACAATAGTGTAAGTTTGCCCCTCAATCCCCTCTATTAAAGTCTTCGTGATCCTTTCTCCCTATATCGGAAATACCAGCATCCCCAAAAAGTAGACAATGAATACAAAAACATGGTGGTGAGTCCAACCCAAAGAAGTGATGGCAAACTCGTCATGATAAAGGCGATATGACTTGTTGTGCCTATAACGTTCATAAAGGAAATCGAACGGTATGTAAGACTCCTTCAGACAAACTAACTCATCATTTTTCCTAAAACCCATCATTTTCAAGAAACCTCGAGAAGTGCGGTTTTTCGGTACCAACAAACCAGGGCTGTCCCATGGGAGCCCAGCGAAGCCTCCTATTTCTTCTAAAAGGGGAGTCATTTCTATGTTGCCAAAACGGAAGACGGCTCTCTTCTCATCCCAAAACATGGTGGCGGCCTCAAGTAATGCATTGTTTGGCTGAATGTCTAACAAGGAGGGTAAATTTTCAAGGACTCTTTTCACATGATTTTTGTCACTTGGTAGGAGATTTCTCACCAATCCAGCATCAAAGGTGGGATATTTTGAACCATGTCGAACTTGGGGACTTCGTGCCTCATTTCTGCAAAACAAATAGAGTTAGCCCTTTCCCCCTCCGGATTTGGCTATTTACACGTTAATGATCGACATATTGGCATGTTTTCTCCAAATAATGCACAGATCGTGATCGTGCCTATTGGTGTTATGGAA
The DNA here is from genome assembly GCF_001879085.1 of Nicotiana attenuata. NCBI lineage: Eukaryota > Viridiplantae > Streptophyta > Magnoliopsida > Solanales > Solanaceae > Nicotiana > Nicotiana attenuata. Next base: position 2,934,367 of record NW_017670234.1, read on the forward strand.
ATCCTGGCGGACTTTGGATAAGGCTTGTCGTAGCGAGTTATTATGCAGACAGCATTCTAACCCTACTAGGTTTGGATATGATGCATGCATATTTAATATTAGTGTGGGGTTTCTAGAAGAGTCTAGACCGGTACCTTCATTGAGCATGTTATGAAAACGCATGGTAAGAGCCTAAAAATATGACCAAATTGAGCAGATATTTGCATGTGAATTCAAATAAAGGGAAAACGGGGAAAAGGGTATATAGGTAGTAATAAAAGGGAAACAGGGGCGGGATACTCGTGTAACAGCAAAAAATAATAAAAGACATGTTTATCAGAGAAGACTAATTCATATAGACCAAGTTTGCTTATGGTAAGAGCCTAAAAATATCCCCACCTAACGGGTTTGAGGTGCGTTAAAGCACCTATTTGCAAATAACTTTTATTTTACCAGTTTGCGTCACCAAAGATCGGGTAAGGGATCAAATTACCTTGAAAAGAAGGTGTTAGGCACTCTTTGAGGTCCACAACTGTAGGTCCCGGCCGAACTCGAATTATATGAATTAGTCAGAAAAACAAAGACAAAGAAAGCAAGAAGTTTGAAAAATTCATTATTAAAAGACTTTAAATAAATACAAATAACTGATTTAAAGACAAGACGGGGGTTCTTAAGTTTTTTAGCCTAAAGGATCACCGCGTGCAACATAAATAATCCTTCGTAACACCCACGAGATGGGGTGTTACTCGTATTATTCAGCGGACACAGACTATCATCTCATGTTACCCGATTACTATCTTTAAGTTGTTACCTAAGGCGTACTAATTGATTCTAATTCGTACCTTATACGTGCACTACTCGTCCCATGCCTATGGTCCAGGAGGTGTTTGGACCTCTATTTTAGATGGTTCTAGACTTAACTTAGGTTGTTCAAAATGAGAAAACTAGGCGACATACAAAACAAGTTGGACTTCATGTAAAAGCAATTAAGGGCTCAAGTTAGCCTCCACACTTAGACAACAAATGCACGCAAACAAATTAGGCGTTTGATAGTTTTAGAATTGAGACGAGTTAAAGTCATTAAGCCCTATAGACATGGCTTCTATGTGACCTTCGAATTCAAACATGCAGGCAGTTTCAGATGCAAGGTGCTCTTTTTGAGGCATGCTTTCCGAATAACTATATATTTTAGGGAACCTAGTATTGTGTACTAATTACTAAAATTACAGATTATAAGTGTTTAAACCTATAGACATGATATCTAGGTGCGGTAGTTGGCAGTGATAACCATTGAAATACTCAGAATTACTCAATTTGATCCTATGGGAATGCTTTCTAATGATGGTATATCTAAGCAACGAAACAATGTTTGAAAGTTCAATATTAGCACTTAAAAGCGAGTGAGATTATCCTATAGGTAGGATTTCTACAATTAGCGATTGAAACTGGTTTTAGCTCCTATAGGCATGTCTCCTAAGTGAGTAATTATAACAACAGCACATTAACCAATTAAAACCCTATAGGCATGATTTCTAAAATGCAGATTTGTAGAACATAAGCTATCATGACCCTATGGTCATAATGTCTAATGGATATACTGTAATGCAAATTAAAGCAATGGTCACTTTATTTCCTATAGGCATGATATCTAACAAACATGTAGAAGTAGAACAAATTAAATACCTATAGGCAGGTTATCTAACACACACAGTAGCAAAACATGTTTGAGCAAATTGAACACTTATAGGAAGGATTTCTACCCGTTTCATGCACATATTAAAATAAACCCATTTTTCCATTTTTACTAACACCCCAATTGTTATTACAGCATTATTACAGACCCAATGAGTGAAATAAATTACAGAATTACAGAATAGCTATAGTGGGACTAAGGAAAGCCTAATGTATACCCAGCCTGGCTAGACCTTCAATACCATATCCATACAGTTTCACAACAGCCCAGAAAACAACATCCGTTTACACAAAATAGCCCCCATCCAGTAGCCATAACTTGATCAAAAGTCCCGGGTGAATAGCCATTTACACAAACCAACTGGTTCATCCAGTAGGTGAAAGGGGCAAAGTTGAGCAATGAGGAAAAATGGCAAAGAACCTTGGACCCTAGTGTGTCAGAGTTCCCAAGGGCTTCAAGAACCCAGGGCAGTGTCTCACACTAGGGAGGTTGATAGAGGAAACTTAGAGGGAAGGGCTTTGGCTTTCAGCCAGCCCCAAAATTCAACTAATAACAGGAAACAACCAGTGAAAATAGTAGTAGAGTAATAGGTTTGGAAAGCATTTGCAAACTTATAAGATAATCACATAATGAGCTCCAAAAGCAAATTAACACACTAGGCAGGGTGACATATGATTAGGAACAAGGAGCCTGGGATTGCAAGTTAACAGGCAATGGTATTAGACTATTAAAAACCAAGTAATGCAACCAATTTAGGACTTAAAGGATCAAATTATACCAAACACAGGAGTTAAACATTATAATACAAACAGGATCAGGTAACATAGAGAGTACCAGTTAAGGCTGTATGTGGGCCCGGGCCCGGGCCTAAATGGGCTAAACGGGCCGGGCTAAACGGGCCCGGGCTTAGCGGTCCCGGGCTCTGGCGGTCCCGGGCTTCGCGGTCCCGGGCTTCGTGGGCTCAACGGGTAGGACCAGCCCGTGACGGGCCTAAGCCCATATGGTCCTGGGCTAAATGGGCCGGGCTCGTGGGCTTAGCGGGCCTAACGGGCTTTTTTTATTTCCGGGCTTTTTTTTTTAATTTTTTTTATTTAGGGCAATTTCTTGTAAACCGTATGTGTATGTATATATATAAATTGCTCTTATGCATGGCTATATAAATATATGTGGTATATATAATATAGAAATCTAATTATTAAAGTGTTTGACGAAAATGTAAAATAACAAATCAATAGTAAAACTAAATTGGCATGCATAATAAATTAATAACAAAGTACAACATGAAGCATAAATACGTCTAATAATTTTAAAATAACACAAATTGTTGAAAAAATCTTAAAGACGAATTTGCGGATAAATACCCTCAACACAATACTTTATATGCCTCCTTAAAATGCCTGTGGTACACCCTGAACGAAAATTTAAGACTCTTCCACAGTTCTTGCACTTTAATATTTGGCCTTCTTCATTTTCTTCAAGCACTTCATAGTATTGCGACACAAATAAGCGCACTCTTTCCGAACGAGACATGATTTAACTTGAAAATTGAGATTGAGACTTGAAGTCTTGAAAATTGGAGATTGAGAGATTGAGAGAAATTTAGATTGAGAAATGAGTATTGAGTATTGAAATGAAGAAGAGGGAGGGGGGTACTTATAGTGTTAGAGAATGGTTAGTTTTGTAAATTTAAAAAAAAAACGGCTATTTGTGCAATTAATATTGACCGTTGGTGGTCATTGGGGGTGGGCCCTCATTTTGAAAAATCTTTTTTGTGTAGTATATATAGTACTACTTCTTCATGTAAATATAATATATATAGTACTAGTATAGTATACTAGTATAGTGTACTATAATATTGTATGTTATGTATATATATAATAATATTATACCTTATATATTTTCTTGTGTAATATATTGTATTGTTATGTATATATATTTCCATTATATAATTTGTTGTAAGTATAAATTGCATGTTAATGTATATATATTCCCTTATATATTTTTCTTGTAGTATATATTGTATGTTATGTATATATATTCCATTATATAATTTGTTGTAGTATATATTGTATGTTATGTATATATATAATATATTATACCTTATATATTTTCTTTTAGTATATATTGGTATGTTATTGTATATATATTCCATTATATAATTTGTTGTAGTATATATTGTATGTTATGTATATATATAATATATTATACCTTATATATTTTCTTGTAGTATATATTGTATGTTATGTATATATATTCCATTATATAATTTGTTGTAGTATAAATTGCATGTTATGTATATATATTCCTATTATATTTTCTTTGTAGTTATATTGTATGTTATGTATATATATTCCATTATATAATTGTTTGTAGTATAAATTGTATGTTATGTATATATATTCCCTTATACATTTTCTTGTAGTATATATTGGTATGTTATGTATATATATTCCATTATTATAATTTGTTGTAGTATATATTGTATGTTATGTATATATATTATACCTTATAAATAATTGCAAGTTAAAGACAAAAAAATATTGCGAAGAGATATTCAAGGCCAAGGGTATGTTTTATAATTTTTATTACCAAAAATGGCATATCTTTCTTAGTCTTCTTCCCCAATGGAATGAGCACAACAAGGTACTAATACCACCATTAAAAGGAAAAAAAACTAAAGAAGATATGCCAAAGTACAAGTTATACCATAATCTACATTGTATCTCTAACAAATCTCATAAAATCCTTCAAAGGTTCGGAGGAGGTTCCGTTGGTGGTGGCGGAAAAGAAGCTTGTTCATCACCGCTTCCGGCGAAGCAGCATCCTCCGCAAGTTCCGCTATCATTTCTTCATACGCTTCGTCTAATCTCCGGTTGTTGATTCTGCAAGTCCAAAGTTTCTTCTTTCCGAGGCGATCCAATCTCTGAATAGTACTTGATTTTTCCAAGCTCTCCCTCATAGACGCTCTATGATCACCTATTTGAAGTCTTGCTTTGACTGAAAGCGCTCTCTGATGCAACTGTTGAAGCTTGAATAGATAAAATATCCCGAGCCATCCTTGCAAAGAACCGGAAAATGTTTTTCCCTTGTCCTTCCACCATTCCAACAGATCAAAGGGTGCCGTCTGGATTCTCCTTTTCAAGTCCCTGCGACAAATAAACTTGAAGCTCATTTAGATGTGAAGTCTCATCAAAATTATCACCTTGAAGAACCCTAAACTCCGTCCAAGATTTAAGTGCTTGTAGGCCCGCAGCTCTTTTAGATGATTGTGAACTAGACGAAGTAGGGGTTGGAATATTTGGCCTAGCATGATCTAACGCAAGTTGGTAAGCATTATAAATTGTTTTGCGCATTATTTTTAATTGAGGCTTTTGCCTCTGCAAGTGTAGAAAATTCCTCAACTGAAAGATCTAAAGCCTTATAAATATTTGTGTACAAAAGTGAGGACCTCCTAATTTCATTGTTGTTTAACAATGCAGCAACACCAATAAATAGGGGGGATAGGGAAAAAATATTTTTTAAACTTTTCTTTCATTGCATTTATAGAAGTTGATAAATTTCCCCACCTCGAAAATTCAACAAACAAATCACATAGTGCTGCAATATAACTAAACAATTTGAAAAATAGTAGGATAATATTGTCCAGAAAATGCATTTGTAGCAATTTTGAAAATGTTCTAAAAAATCTATAAGAATTTTGACATTCCGTCCAATCTTGATTTGTAAGGATTTCATCATCATCCTCACCACCAACACGAGCATTAAACGTTGCATTAATTGGGTTTCTATATTCATATGCAACTACTAAACTTTCGTACATATAATTCATCTAGTTGGACAAGGTTTTAGGACCTTTCTTTCTCTAAGGCCAAATTCATCACATTTTTTAAAATACTCTCTAAGTCTACTTCTACGGCTTTGAATAAAAATAGCCAAATTAGAGAGCCATTCCTAAACCTTTTTAATTTCTAAATTTAAAATTCTCATACCATCACCGACGATTAAATGGTAAATGTGACAAATACATCTCACATGGAAACAATTACTAAATGCAGGATTTAGTGTTGTTGTAAGTATGCCTATAGCACTAGTGTTACTAGAAGCATTATCCATAGAAATTGCCATTATTTTATCTCTAATGCAAAAATATCTACAAATATCTGCAACGGTGTTAGCAATAAACTTACCTGTGTGACGTGAATTAATTATTCTATACGCAATAATGCGTTTTTGCATTATCCACTCCTCGTCTATCCAATGACTTGTAACAGTTAGATAATCACAGTCATTATTACTTCTACCAATATCAGTAGTAATAGAAATCCGATTAGTTATATGAGTAAATAAATACCGCAAATATTGTTCATATTCATGTTTATATTTATAAATATCGCTCTTAACTGTTGCGCGAGGCCAACCTTTATAAGTAGGATTAAAAACTTTTCTAATATAATGCACAAAATTAGGGTTAGAAGGAAAAAGTATATGGTAAGCACATAACAGTAACCATCTTTGCTAATCTTCACGATCTTTATTAGGATCGTAATATAAAATACCACCGGTCACAGTGTTAATTCCTGGTTGAACTAGATTTGAACCTGTACTAGGGTTAACCGCAGTATCTACACTTGTCCCCTCTTGCTGCGCTTTCATTTGTAAATATTTAACTTTATCTCTAGGGTGTGTTTGTATGTGCCTAGCCAAACTACCCGTACCGCTACGGTCTCCAGTATATTTATGCGCCAGCAATTTCCCACAAGTTTTACACCTAGCCTTATTTGTTCTCTTACTTGAGTAAAAAAATTCCAAACTATTGATGTTTCTAGGCGTTTAGAAGGTTGTCTATTAAAAGTAGGGGTTTCTACAGGTGGTCGGGCGGGGCATCAGTTGGGTTATTAACAGGACTAGTAGGTGTATCATCTAAATCCGGTTGGGTTTCATCTACATCCTCATTTTCCCTCATCATTTTCTAAGATAGTTTGATTAGGATAAAGAGCATTCATAACTTCTTCATTTAATTGTTCACCTTGTGCAACATTATGGCAAAATTCACTATCGGAAAATTGAAAACAAGGGTTATCACTATCAAGAATAATAGGAGCAGCAGGACGGGTAATAGGTCTGGGTCGGGGAGCCGGGGGAAGGGTAGTAGGTTGGAGACTACTTTCACCAATTTTAGCTTTTCCCTTACCACCAAACATTTTTTTCAAAGAAAATGCCATATTAATTACAATTATGCAAACTAAACACACAAAAATATATTCTTAAAAGTTAAGAGTTGGAACGAGTTTACCGAATTGCCGAACAACTTCTTGAAAATTGAAAATCGTTGAAGACTTGAAGACTTGAATACTTCAATTCACCAACTTCACAATTTTTCACGAAATTGCAATAATAAAATAAGCAATTATAGAAGAGAAATTAGATATAGATTGAGAGAGATTGAGATAGATTGATGAATTGGTGAGTAAAAATGAAAGAATGAGGGGGTATTTATAGTTGAGAATTGGGGAAAAGTGTAATTATATAAAGTTTGGGGTTAAAATAAAGTTTGGGGGCCAAATGGCTATTTTTTAAAATTCCAAACGGTTGAAAATTAAAGGCCAACGGCTAGATTTTAAAATCTGACCGTTGGCTATTTTTTAAAAAAAAAAAACTTTTTTTTTTTAAAAAATTAGCCGTTGGAGCCCGTTAGGACCGCTAGGCCCGGTTGAACCGGCCCAGGACCGCCTGCCGGTCCCGGGCTTAGCGGTCCCGGTCTCGTGGGCTACACGAACAAGACCGGCCCGTCACGGGCTTATTACCCATTAAGGGACCGGCCCACCAGGACCGGCCCGCCGGGACCGTTTAGCCCGTTAGGACCGCGGGCCCGGTCCGGTCCCGGTCCAAGACCGGCCCACTTACAGCCTTAGTACCAGTCAAGGCAGACTAGTTTTAAAGGATCACAAGTCATTAGGGGCACAGATTGGTCATGGCAAGAACACATATAGTGGCAACAATAGTCATAGGAGCATACAACATTCAGAGTAAGGACTTAAACTATTTAGGACATGCTAATAACATCAATTGGTCATTAGAAGTTCAGGATTAGGCAGAGAAACATGGATTAAACCATGTAGTCAAAGTAGAACATTTGAATTATCAGCAACACTAAACTAAGCATGCTTCATTATTTTCAAACTAACTAAGATAGGTGCAGAGAAATTATTAGGCTAATAATCATAGGCGGAATTAGGCAGAAAAGAGTCAAAGAAATACATTAAATCATGCAGTTTCAAAGAACATGCTTAACATAATAGAGTAAACACTGCAAAGACTTAGAAACTAACTAGTGATTGTTCGATAAAAAGAAAAAGGATTGCAGTAAGGACCCAGAGCCCTGAATGTGTCAAGTTCCAAGGGTTTCAAGAACCCAAGAAGTGCTCACACCCAAGAGAAGTCAGAAAAAAATAAAAGTCCGGTGGCCTTGGATTTCAGCCGGACAAGAGCCAAATAGAATAGAATAGTAAACAAGCATAGAGTAGAAAACTTCAATTTTTTTTAGTGAGAGAATAATGATTAAAGTTCCGTCCCATAAAGGGGGAAGGGGATGGATTTTTATAGTGGTAAAAATTAAACACATAGACAAGGAAAAACAATCAAGCAATCTTAAAAGAAAAGGAAAGAATAGCATGTGAAATTGATTCGGAATCAATTTACGAGAAATCAAGCAAACCCTAGTTTTTTAGGAAAACAAATATTACCAGAATATAATAAAAATAGTAACATAAGACAAATAAAGCCATAATAACGCTTAAAATCAGAGAATTGAACCAATTTTGGTTCGATTAAAAGAGATCTGAAAACCCTAATTTTAGGGTAAGTAAGAATAAACAAAAGATACACAAAAATTCGTACTTACAATAGAGCAAATGATGAATATAGATAAAATATCAGAAAAGTCAAGGATTTGAACCGATTTTGGTTCGATCTTTATGAGATCTGCTTGCCATGTTTAGGCAAGCAGTGTAGAAGAGTAACCAGTATCAAAGAGAGGTCATATATAGCAAAGGGTAGCCGCAGAATCCCATATTGGGTGGGATTAGGAGAAATTTTAGGGGGCGGCGGCTAGGGTTCATAGGAGGGAGAAGGGAGATGGGATATGAGGGCGGCAGACGGTGAGAAATGGGGATTAGGGTTGGGTGTTTGGGGTAATTAAAAGGGGTGGTTTAATGTGGGCCATTGATCTCAGAGATCAACGGCCACGATTAGAAGGGAGCTGGTCGGGTTTGGTTTGGACGGGTCGCGACTGGGTTGTGGGATTGGGTTAATTGATTTGGGCTAGGGGTTATTTGGGCTAGGGTATTACGTGTTGGGCCATGGCTTGGTCCGAAAATAGGTAGGATTTAGGCTAGTTTTAAATACCCAATATTTAATAATAAAAAATGATAATTTATAAAAGTAATTAGTAAATAACAAAAATATTATATTTGCACTAAAATGATTGAAAATAATAACTTGACCTGGTAAAAATGTAAAAGGTTATTTTGCCATAAATAATGTAATTTTTCATGAACATAGGCTATTATTGCAAAAATTTGCAATTAGCCTAAAAAATGCAAATTAATTATAAAAAATGCAGTAAAATATTTAAAAACATACATGTCGGTGTAAATGATGAGTTTGGATGATTAAATCACCATAAAAATAATTTGAAGGATAATTATTGGGTATTTATACAGTAAAATGCAGAATGAAATTGATTTAAAACCTTTAAAAATTACGGAAAATTATGTAAAATGCTTGTATAGGTTTATAAACTAAATGATGATGCAACTATACTATTTTGAAAGAATATATATATACAATTTAAAAATATGAGGAAAAAATTGGGTATCAACATAGATGACCTCGGAATGGTATTTTAAAGGTTATAATAAATTCGTATGGTAATTTTGGACTTAGTCGTATTTCCGAATTTGGATTTAGAGATTCCTAGGTCGATTTGGTTCTATTGGTGAAAGTTGGATAGTTGAAGGTTTGGAAGGTTGATAGGTTTGACCGAGAGTTGACTTTGATGGTATCGGATTCGGATTGTGGTTTTGGGAGTTGGCATAGGTCCTTTATGTCATTTGGAACTTGCATGCAAAATTTGAGGTTATTCCGAGTTGTTTAGGCATTACCAGCGTAAGTTTTGGATTTAGAAATTTGGATTAGTTCCTTAGGCTTTATTGAGGTACGATCCGTATTTTTTATGTTATTTTGTGTGATTCGAGGCTTGGAGTAGGTTCGTGTTATGTTTTGGGATTGGTTGAAATATTTGAAAGGGGTCTCGGGGACCTGGGATGTGTTTCAGATTGATTTTGGATCATTTTGGATATTGGTGGCATTACTGAAGTTCTGAGTTATGGTGCTTTCGCACCTGCGAAGGATGCGCCGTAGGTGCGAGTCAGCAAATGCGGATCTCGGATTGCATGAGCAGATTTGGGCTGGAGGCTGGTGAATACCGCAAATACAGAAGGTTGGGCGCATGTACGAGGCCGTATCTGCGATAAAGGACCGCAGATGCGGGTGCGCACGTACGGTCCTTAGGCCGTAGAAGCGAGAGGTCGGGAGTTTGTGGGGGTCGTAGAAGCGGGCTTTTGTCTTCAGAAGTGGAGCCGCATATACGGTCAAGTCTCCGCATATGCGGATTAGCTGGGCAGATTTATATTTCTAAGGGTTTTGATTATTTTTCATTTTTGGAGTTGTGGAGCTTGGTTGGAGGCGATTTTTGGAGGGCTTTTCATCGCAATTGGGGGACAAGTAATTCTTACTTAATTTTGGTGTCCAATATTGATTACCCATAAACTATTACACATAATTTATGTGAATTAAAGGTGGGATTTGGGTATTTGGACTATGATTTTGGAGAGTGAAATTTGATGATTAGAGGGCCGATTTGAGGTTGGAATTGGATGAAACACATATTTAGACTTGTATCAAAATGGGTGTTCAGAATTTTGTGAGTTTTCTTGGGTTTCGGGGTGCGGTCCCAGGTTTGACTATTTGGGTTGACTTTGTATAATTGATTCAAGATCTTAGCTTTATTATTTAAAATTGTTTCCTATAGCTTTTATTGATGGTATTAAGTTATTTTGGCTAGATTAGAGCCGCACGGAGGTTGATCACGCGAGATTGGCTTTTCAGAGTACTGATTTAGCTTGCTTGAGGTAAGTATCTTACCTAAACTTTATTGAGGCACTAGTTGCCTGAGTAATTTGTGATACCTACGTGCTATGAGTAGCGCACATGTGAGGGATTAAGCTCATTTGCATGCACCGGGGTATTTATTCATGCTCAGGTTAGTGCTTAGGCTATAATATGTCTTGAATTGATTGCTATGCTTCATGATGTGATATTTCATATATTTGTATCCCTTTTGTGAGCTATTTGAACCATGTTTGAGGTTTCATAGAGATTAATCTCCTGAACCTGATAATTGCTACTTTTGTGAGGTATTTGCCTAATTTTAGCTATGATAGCACACCTTGCACATGCATATACCTTAGCATTTCACTTATACCAGTTCAAGAGTATGAAATTTGATATTCATTGATCATGTGCACGTATGGGTGTTTAATGGGTGGGCTAGGCCGGTCCGGCTTAGGAAAAAAAGGTGACCAGCCGATTTTCAATTCGGGCCGGTCACGGGTTATTCAAAACCGACCTTGACGGGTACGGGTCCATTCGGGTAAAAAATGAACTGGAAGGGTTACGGGTCCAAGGGGCCGTGCCGGGTTAGTGTTTTTCTTTTTTTTTTTTGTATTTAGTATAATTATCGTAATTTATATAAATAGAAAGTAAAAATATAAAACAAAAAAAGAATCTTATAAAAAGAGTGTTTGAATAAAAAGATGCAAAGGCTTTAAAATCTTTATATTTGAAATTTTAAATATTTCATTAAGAATTTAAGATAATAGAATACAATGAAGATGGAAAAAAATTACACTTCTAATTTTCAAGTTCTTTTTTTATTTCAAACTTCCAAATAAAAGTTTACATTTAACAACAACTAAATTAACGAAAAAAGAGTAAAACTAAATTTCATTGCATAATAATACTTCAAATTAATCTAACAAACTAAAACATTAAGCATAAATATGTCTAACAATTTTAAAATAACACAAATTGTCTCAAATCAACTTAAATACGAATTTCTGGAGGACGCTCAAGAGAACTCTTCATATGCCTCCTCAAACAGCTTGTGCCCACCCACTTTAGACGAAGATTTAAGACTAGACCATAGTTCTTGCACTTTACTTTGTGAACTTCTTCATTTTCTTCTACCACCTCAAAGTGTTCCCAAACATATGAGCGCACTCTAGAAGTACGGGGCATGATTTAACTTGAATTGAGAATTTGAGTTTGAGAAATGAGAGATGAGTGAAGAAATGAAGAAGAGGGGGGTGTATTTATAGTTTTTCAAAAGGCTAAATTAGTAATTATGAAAAGTGTTATTTTTTAAAAAATATTACCCAAAAAAGGACTATTCTTGCAATCAACCCGTTGGGCAACGGTCATATGACATTTTAAAAAAAAATTCAGATTTTTAGTCGTTAAACCGATCCGGGTCGGGCCGGGCCGATAAACCGGTTCAACAGTAACTTTTGTTGATCGAGTTTGACCGGTCCGGTTAACTGGATCTTTTTTGGTGAACTAACCAACCCTCTAACCCAGCCCACCCGGCCCCCTAACTACCAGTCCGGGCCGGTCCGGGTTTCAACCGATATGGGCCGGTCCGAAAACGGGTCAACCCGGCCCATTTGACAGGATTATATGCACGTATTCTTGTATATCTACTTTCTGTGTGATATGGATTGGACTGGTAACATGTGACCACGCCATGCGAATTGTGATTATGGGAACGTGACCACGCCGTGCGGATTGTAATTTTTAGCACGTGACCATGTCGTACGGTTGATTTTTATGGCACGTGATTACGCCGTGTGGCGTGTGGATGTGGATCCATCCCCCTAGGATCACCCTCTTATGTTTTTCTCTTGATGGTGTATATGTTGTATGAGGAAAACTGATTAGTAGTTTGGTTTGATTATTGTGTTTATAAGGAAAGACTGGTCAGTGTTTGATTCGGTTATTGCATTTCTTATTTACTTGCAATTTCCTTAGTTGTTTACGTGTTTTAGTTGCATATCTTCTTTATATACTGAATTGATGACTAAGCAGAGTATGTTAAGTTATTGAGTGCACCAAGGTGGTTTATCTGTGGTTCATGACTTGATCATATCATTCTTCTATACTTGTTATATTTTATGAACTGCACAGTGAATATCGAGTATCATTAATAATTCTTGCATCTATTACCTCGCCGAGGTTAGTTATGATACTTGCTGAGTACATGGGATTGGTTGTACCCATACTACATTCTGCACTTAATTGTGGAGATCCAGGTATTGGATCGAGTCGTGTCTGGCTGAGAGGTGTTGTTGTGAGCACTTTGAAGAAACGAGGTAGAGCTGCATCTTGACCGCAGTCTTAGCGTCTCTTTTCTTCTTTTAGTACTGTTATTTTCATTCAGACAATATATGTATTCCAGACTTGTACTTCTGTTTAGAGCTCCTGACACTATATTTATCAGTTCTGGGGAGTATTGTATTTCGACGCAGTTACTTATGTTATTGGCATTAGACTTGTACCATTTCTGTTATTTTTGTTATAATGATCTGTTATTGTTATATTTGACTTGTCTAGTAATTGTGTTAGGCACCATCACGACCAGTTGGTGATTTTAAATCGTGATAATTCTTCTTTAAACAGATTAAAAGAAAAAGTAAGATACATAAATTGAAATTATTAAGATACCTTTCCTCTAGATGGATTAATGTTTAGGAGATACAAGTCTAAAAAGATATGATCTTCCTAAAACGATCAGCAATTTCCTTTCTCCTCTTTGTGGAAATTTGACCCCCTACATTATTTTGGTTGAGAAATTGCTCAAATTAGGAGAAAAGACTGTACAGACATGGCTGATTCCAATATTGGGATGATTATACTGAATAGTTCAATGACGTGTCAATAACTAGGAATTTATTGGGACTTAAGCTCGTAATATTAAACTCAAATTGTGCTCTTCTATCCTGCCTTCCAAATTAGAAACAGATCTTCATTTTCATCACCGGTCAAAATGTTCCCCTCCGTTATTACTATTCTCCTCTTCTTCTTCATTTTTCCACTTTCTTCTTCACTACCACAACACCGTTCCCATTTCATCAAACACACACTTTCCCCCAAAACTCCACATCCATACATCGAAATCAGTCGCCCATTACTCTTCACTAACAACACTACTCCATCTTGCACACTGCCCTTATTCACCCACAACTTCAGCAACACATACGGCCTTCCGCCAGTCTCTATCCCTTACTCCCCGCCCTTCAATTGCTCTTGGACTCATGCCCTTCTCCAGTTCAATGTATCCTGCAAAGGCGAACAGTATGACCGTATCGCCGCCGTTTGGCTTGACGGTGCTGAACTTCTCCGTACCAGCACTGCTGAGCCCACCGATGATGGAATTTTCTGGACCGTTAATAAAGACGTCACCAAGTACACTTCTATTCTTTTAAAGGACGATATTACCCTTTCTGTCATGCTCGAAAATTTAGTTAATGAAATTTTTACTGGGGTTTATCATGTTAATCTTACTTTTTTATACTATGATATTAAGAATGTTACCGGGCTTGAATTGGGTAATTATGTTGATAATAATCATATTTCAATGGAAGTTAACAAACTGAGAAATTCGTTGGATTTATATGAAAAACCGGCTGATTTGATAATTCCCATATCGGGGAATGGAGATAATGGATTTTGGTTTAGAATTGAGAGTGAATCAGAATTACATGGGCAGAGAGTTGTGATTCCAAAGAATACTTACAAAGCTGTGATGGAAATTTATGTATCGTTTCACGGAGATGATGAGTTTTGGTACTCAAATCCGCCGGATTCATATCTAAAGATGAATAATTTGACCACAAAAAGAGGCCATGGAGCATATAGGGAAGTTCTGTTAAAGATAGATGAGAATTTGGTAGGATCTTTGATTCCATTCCCGGTGATTTTCACAGGAGGAATTAATCCTTTGTTCTGGGAACCAGTTGTTTCAATTGGTGCCTTTGATCTTCCTTCTTATGATATTGATTTAACGCCGTTTTTGGAGCTGCTGCTTGATGGTAAAGATCATTTTTTTGATCTTGGGGTGGCGGATAGTATCCCATTTTGGCTCGTGGATGGGAATTTGCATTTATGGTTAGATGATTGTAAATCTCCATGCGAAGTTCAGGCTGAGGTTCTTGATTATGGTGCTCCTAAGTTTAACATCGAGAGATCTTCGAGTTTTCATGGACTTGATGGGTCGTGTGAGATTGAGATGAGGAGGAAGAGCAAGTTTTCAGGGTGGGTGAATTCAACTTCAGGAAATTTAACTACAATAGTTTCGAGAGAAGTGAAGTTCAAGAATGAGATAAAGTTCTATCACAATGGTACTGAAAAAAGGGTAAGGCAGAATGTGAGAGAAGAGAGCATAGTAAGAGTAGTGTCTGATACGGGTATCACGATTTCTAGGACCACTGTAAAGAAGATATATCCACTTAGTATGACCACTAAGAATTTGCCTTCAACAGAGAATGATACAAGCTTGATGCTTACTGATTTAGATCATGAATGGAGGGATAGGAAGTCCATTGGAGATTTATCAATCTCTTTGACGAATCGGCAGATATGCAGTGGGTGGATGGTTGTTCAAGATCATGATGTTCTATCTGGTGGAGCCACCACTCAACAAACTTATTCTTACAGGGATAATGTTGGTTGCTATTCTAGGTCCGTTTCAGCTGCTAATGGCACGCTTATGAGTGACACTGCAAGCAGTGTTTGTGCAGCTTTCTTGTAGTTTCAGTTGCATGGTTCATTTTATCCTTTGTGAATTGTGACTCCGTTTGAGGTTATGAGTTAAATGCTCCATTCCCACTGCCCTTTCTTTCCCTGCGACCATGTAGTGTATAGCGTCAGTTGAATTGATCCCCGAATTCTTGTCTTAGTAGTAATCATATTGTGTAAAGTTGTAGGTTTCAACTTTCAATAAGAATGTGAAATGCCATAAAATGAACTTTAACTCTGGTTACTACTGACTACATATTTGTAAATATTAACTCCAACAACTCTAAAGGAAGAAGCAGCCAAAATAGCAGTAATACACCTTCATGCTGGTGGTTTTATTACTATCCAGAGATATATATTGCACAGAGACTTGATGGCTTTAAACTGTAGACACCATTCTTACTAACGATACCAATGTGACTTCCTCTCATTTATTAGTCCACAAGGGGAGAAACAGTGTAAGAGTAAGAGGAGTATCATAGAAGTCACCAAAGACAAATGTACAAAAAAGAACAAAGTAGCTGATACAAGGACTAGGATTTTGAACATAGCCTCATGTTCAATATTTTGCAACAATAAGGATCCCCTGTTCTTCGGTCCTGGAAAAATGAAAAACATTGATCATAGGCAAAAGTTACAATGGAGTGGCTTTGAAGCTAGTGTCTTTACTTCTGTCATAAGCAAAGTGTAATTACTATGCTGCTCGTAAAGTCTGCTTGTTGCTTTTCTGCTTCTCATGCATAATTTCTACCAGTGGGTGAGCTTGCCGCTACTGCAGTGGTGATACTATCCAACAAATAACACTTGGAGCAAGCAATATCACAGCCAACATCTAAACTGCCTTGTATGTTTTCTTCGTTGAATTGTTAACATGGTCTGAAGGAGAAGCAAGAAATAACTCAGGTTAAACAGATCATGAGAACAACAATTCTGTAGAATGAACTGGTCAACCATTTAAAAGGTTATCAAATAACATCTCCATCTCTCTCCTTGAACAAAGAAAGTAAGCACAAAAAGAAAGGAGAAGGATGAAAACAAATATAGCAAAATTAGAACGAAAACGATAACAAACTGCTAATTATTCCACATTCCGACCAAAATCGTCGCCCACAGAATTCTAACGACAACAACAACCCAGTAATAATCCCACTAGTGTGGTCTGGGGAGGGTAGAGTGTACGCAAACCTTAACCCTACCCCTGAGGGTAGAGAGGCTATTTCGGAGAGACCCTCGGAAACGAAAAGATGTTCCTTGAAAAGGAAATATAAAAGAGCCAGTATAAGCTTGATACTAACCAAATCACAAACAATTCCAAAATTTTAATATGTTAATAGGCCTGGGTTCCAAGCAACCTAGCTTACTACAATATCTATCTAAAAGAGCCCCAGTCCGGAACACACTCAATCGAGCTTGCTACAGTATCGAGCACTCCGGGCATAATTTGCAATAGAGTGCAGGTTGCAGCATTTCCTTTGGAGAGCTCATCAACCCCAGCTATTAGATCATTGGCATGAATACCTATCTTTGCTATGGCCACCAATTCATGGTCAGGAATCCTTGGGGCTGGAAGATTCAGTTTCGACCTCTTCCTCACATTATGTTTGTTGGCATGATACGATATGGTTGTAGGCGTGTCCTCCTTCCTTTGTGCAATCTTGTTCCTTGCAATATCATGCTTTCTTAGACGAGCTTCTTTATCGACTCTCCTTTCACCTTCAAATTCTTCAATGGTAGTGGAAAACTTATAAGGTTGTTGTTATACAGGTTCTTCATCAGTAACATCATAGAAACCTAGAGGAGGCTTCTTCTCCAAGGGGATTTCGGCATTGTAATCAATTCCTGAACTACCTTTTCTCTTCCTTTGATATACCTGATCTATTCCAGCAGCCCTTAGTTCTCTAGTTTTCTGTAAAGAATCAAACCTTTGAGCCTCTTGAAGCTGCTTTTCTCTGGCTTTCCTTTTAGCATTCTTGCCACTTGTGTTGGCTAACCGAGCCCGTGCTTCAGAAAATAATTCTTTCTCACCCTCATCCATATCAATAGAATCAGGACGAGGGGGCTTTGATATGGATCAAGCTCTCGGGGATGCAATTTTCTCGGGTCATCACTGGGATCGACATAGTTTTCGTCCATGGCATCGGGAAGCTTCTCATAATGTTTAATGCATTGGGATGGTGTACGACCAACAATTGGTGCAATTGTCCTCCATTGTGCCGGCATGAGCTTTGCACGGTGAAGTAGTTTCTCATCTTCGTCTCATATCCGTTCAACCTTTTTAATTGAAGGCACGATCCACTCATACTGCTACACAATTAGTGTTGATTTTAGTAGTTAATAGTGAGCTGGAAATTAATAAGGCAAATGTAAGTTAGTTAGTTTCGGAATTTAGTTGGCATTCAAAAGTTAGTTGGAAGTTAGTTAGGAAGTTGTTAGAAGGAATCTTCTATTCAAGTCCAATGCAGTACATATAATGGATTGAATTACATTTGGAAATCAACAATAACAATTACAATCTATTCCTACAATCTCTCTTCTTCTCTTTCTCTTCCATGTTCTTCTTCTTCTTCTTTTCCATCGCCATAGCTGAACTTCGAATTTTTTTTATTAAAGATCCTAGTCTGCTACATTCAAACCTTAGATTCTTTGAAATCCCTGCTTTGAATAACATCAATATCAGAGCCCTCGATTCTCGGCGATAAAAATGACGAAGTATGGTAAGACTGCTGAGAATTCGACGGCAGAATTGGGTCATCTCAAGTACTAATGCAATAGTTGATTACCATAGTAGGTTCCTTAGTAGGTGAAGTTGCTCACCTAAAGGCTTGTCAAACGTTGGGGGAATTGAAGGAACAAATGTTGAACCCTTCGAAGAGGAATGAAGAGGTGTACTTACTCCCACTGAATCTAAGTCCAGATCCAATGGTAAGGAATCATCTGAAAGATATCATGTAGAGGAGGAAAATAATCAAACAGAACAACAGTATTCCAAAAACACATAGATTTCATTCCTTGGAATTTTTGGAAATGATTTAAGGTCGTGGTTATTCAAGGGAGAACGAGTCTTCCAAATTGACAAGGTTCCATCTGAGGAAAAGGTCATGATTGCATCACTGCATTTGGAAGGTGAAGCTATGGAATGGCATCAGGCCTTTATGAAGTACATGAGTTACACTCAGCCACCTACGTGGACTGAGTATGCTATGGCCCTAACTGAAAAATTTGGTGAGAACTATGATGATCCTATGGAAGAATTAAAGAAGATTGTTCAGTGTAGTAGTGTTAAGAGTATCAAACAACATTTGAAAGGAGTCTCATGTGGGTGAATTTATCACAAGAAAATGCAATCAGTTGCTTCATAGGAGGATTGAAAGAACAGCTGAACATAGCAGTGAATATGACTAATCCAAGATCTCTTGCTCAAGCATTTAAGGTAACCAGGATGCAAGAAGCTTACATAGATGCTCAGTCCAAAGAGATTATGCAGAGAGTGTCATTACCTCCAGCACATACCACTAATTTTAAGAGGAATATTGATAAAAAATACCGGAACAAATCATTATTGGCTTTACCTGCCCCTATGAAAGATCAACAAACAAACTTCAGTGGAGGTTTTAACAGAAGAAGATTGAGTGTTGAGGAAGCCAATGAGAAAAAGGCAAAAGGCTTGTGCTACTTCTGCGATGAGAAGTATGTGCAGGGGCACAAATGCGAAAACCTTAAGCAAGTTTATGCATTAGAAGTTGAGGAGAAACTGGATCTTGGGCATTCTGAAGATGATGAAGGATCAGGAAATCCAAAACAAGTACTAGAGTTGGATGAACAAACAGAACATATGGAGATATCAGTTCATGCACTGAATGGTTTTATGGGTTTTAAATACGTGAGAGTTACTGGCTACAATGCTAGGAAGCCATTGCACATTCGCATAGATATTGGAAGCACACACAACTTCATTAACTCTGATTTGGTGAAGCAGTTGAGGTGCCATGTAACAACCACTTGTCCTCAGATAGTTGTTGCTCCAAATGGTAGTGGTATGCAGGTGGATACTGCTTGCAGACTATCTTGGCTACTGCAAGGTGCTGAATTTGATGCCAATTTCATGTTGTTACCCTTGGCAAACTATGATGTGGTACTAGGAGTCGAATGGCTAATCACACTTGGGGATATCAAGAAGAACTTTAAAAAACTCACTATGGAGTTCTTTTACAATGGAAGGGTGCATGTGCTCAGAGGTGCTAGTGACCAAATCAAATCTATCAGTGCTGAAAAAATAGCCAAATTATCAGGTACTCAACCCCAACTTATAATGATTCAAGTTATTCCATGTGTACAAAATAAGAGCATGTAGTGGTATTCTTTGGAGGCTAGAAGTGACAATTGTAGAAATGCTCCTGGTTTGACATTACTGCTAGAAAAGTACGAGGATTTATTTGTTGAACCTACTGCATTATCACCATCTAGAGGAATATTTGATCACCAAATTATTCTTCAAAATGGTACTGAACCTATAAACAAAAGGCCCTATAGGTATTTTGTAGTAAAAAATGACATCATTGAAGGTTTGGTGCAACAGATGTTAGATCAAGGCATAATCCAGCCTAGTTGCAGTCCATTTGCATCTCTTATAGTTTTAGTTGGCAAAAAGGATGGCACCTGGAGGTTGTGTTTAGCTACAGGACCTCGACAAACAGACTATAAAGAAAAAAATTCCAATTCCCATTGTGAAAGATTTGTTGGATGAATTAGGTGGCTCAGAGACCTTTTCTAAAATTGATCTAAGATCATGTTATCATCTGCTAAGGATGGCTGTTGTTGATATTCCAAAAATAGCCTTTAGAACTCATTTAGGCCACTATGAGTATCTTGTTATGCCCTTTGGCTTATCTATGCACCAGCTACCTTTCAAGGCCTCATGAATATTGTGTTCCATCAGTTCTTATGGAGATTTGTTCTAGTCTTCTTTGATGATATCTTGATATATGACAAAACTATACAAGAGCATCTGCAACACATACAATTGGTCTTTGAAGAAATGAGGAGGCATCAGCTATTTGCAAAAAGGAGCAAATGCTCTTTTGGAGTCCAAAGGATTGAATATTTGGGTCACTTCATCACTGCTGATGGTGTCTTAACAGACCCTCAGAAAATTGCAACTATACAGAACTGGCCCATTCCCACCACCCTAAAGTAATTAAGAGGGTTCTTGGGGTTAGCAGGCTATTACATAAGGTTCATTAGAGGTTTTGGAATTCTTAACCAACCTCTAACTGACCTCTTGAAGAAAGAAGGATTCAGATAGTCACCACAAGCTATTGAGGCTTTCAATGAACTGAAGAGATCACTGACTCAAGCTCTTGTCCTAGCTCGTCCTGACTTCACCAAAACTTTTGTGGTAGAGACTGATGCTAGTGTTTATGGGATAGGAGCATTGCTTATGCAACAAGGACATCACATGCCTTTATTAGCAAAGCTCTATCTCAGAAGAAGGCACTCATGTATGTGTATGATAGAGAGTTACTTGCTATTGGACATGTGGTGATGAAATGGTCTCAATACTTATTGGGGAAAAGGTTCATCATTAGAACTGATAAGAAAGCCTTGAATTTTTTGATGGAACAGAAAATTCACACTAACACTCAACTTGGGTGGTTAACCAAACTAATGCCATTTGACTATGTCATAGAGTACAAAAAAGGACCTGAGAATAAAGTGGTTGATGCATTCTCAAGGATCAGTGGTGCTAAATTATTGGCTATGGTGGTCTTCCCTCGGTCTTCTAAAATGCTACAAACCATTTTTTTGACAGCTGGGATCGGATTTGGAACTAAAAAATTTGAGTGAAGAAGTACAAACAGACCCAACTAAGCATCCTCAGTACACTTGATCACATCAACAACTGAGATGAAAAGACAAGTTGATTGTAGGCAAAGGCCCCATCAGATAGTCCATAATATATCAATGGCATAGCACATTTCAAGGTGGCCATTCAGGAGTGGAAGCTACACTCAAAAGATTACAAATACTATTCTATTGGAAGGACCTCAGGAAGGATGCAGAACCTTTGTACAAAGGTGAGATGTCTGTCAAAAGAGCAAGGCTGATCTAGCAGCTTCACCTAGACTGTTAGCACCATTACCTATTCTTAAAGCCGTTTGGTCTCAAATTAGTATGGATTTCATTGATGGACTACCAAAGGTTAAGCGGTATGAAGTGGTTATTGTAGTTGTAGACAGATTGAGCAAGTACGCTCACTTCCTTTCATTGAGGCATCCTTATACTGCCCAAACAGTAGCCCAAGTCTTCTTGGATAATATTGCCAAGCGGCATGGCTTCCCTGGAGCAATCACCAGTGATAGAGACACAGTATTTTTATGCAACTTTTGGTAGGAGATCTTTGCATTACAAGGTGTGCAACTCAATATGTCCTCATCTTACCACCCTTAGTCAGATGGCCAAACTGAGGTAGTGAATAGGTGACAAGAAACTTATCTGTGCTACTTTTGTGCAGAAGAACCTACTCGTTGGTTGTCCTGTCTTTCTATGGCTGAGTATTGGTACAATACCAACTATCACTTAGTCATTCATACCACCCATATGAGGCATTATATGGCAAACCTCCTCCATTACATCTTCTATATATTCCTGGTGAATCAGCTGCAAGTGAGGTGGACAACATCTTAACTACTAGGGAACTCGGACTATAACTACTCAAACATTATTTGTCAAGAGCCCAGCTTAGAATGAAGAATTAAGTTGATAAGCACATGAGTTACAGATTATTTCAAGTGGGAGATTGGGTCTATTTGAAGGTTCATCCTTACAAGCAAACAACTATTTATTCTTAGCCATAGGTCTAATTGAAGGCTCAACCTTACAAGCAAAAAACTATTTATTCTCAGCCATATCACAAGTTAGCTGCTAAGTTCTATGGACCCTTTCAAGTGACCAAGATGATAGGTTCTGTGGCCTACGCTCTTTTACTCCCAGCATCAGTCAAAATCCATTCAACTGTCCATGTTTCTTTATTGAAGAAGTGTCATGATGTCCCTGAACATATCACTTATCCTCCAGTAGAGCACATTGCTAATCCTAAATGCCCTGAACCAGAAATGATTTTGCAAAGAAGAATGGTGAAAAGGGGCAACAAGGTTGTTGCACAGGTGCTAGTTAAATGGCTTGGCTTAACCGCTGATGATGCTATTTGGGAATACTTATAATGAGCTAAATAATCGGTTTCCTCAATTTGATCCTTGAGGTCAAGGATCTCTTTTGGAGGGAATGTACTGTTACACAATTAGTGTTGACTTTAGTTGTTAATCGTGAGCTTAAAATTAATAAAACAAATGTCAGTTAGTTAGTTAGTTCCGGAAGTTATTTGCCATTCAAAAGTTAGTTGGAAGTTAGTTAGAAAGTTGTTAGATGGAATCTTGTGTTAGTTCCGGAAGTTATTTGCCATTCAAAAGTTAGTTGGAAGTTAGAAAGTTGTTAGATGGAATCTTGTATTCAAGTCCAATGCAGTGCATATAATCGATTGTATTATATTAGAAATCATCAATAAGAATTACAATCTTTCCGACAATCTCTCTTCTTCTCTTTCTCTTGTTGTTCTTCTTCTTCTTCTTCTTCTTTTCCATCGCCATGGCTAAACTTCGAGTTTTCACTGTTAAAGCTCCTAGTCTGCTACATTCAAACCTCGGATTCTTTGAAATCCCTACATTTGAATAACACATACTAGCGAGCCTTACACTTCTTGGCAGACTTGAGAACAAGTAAGGAAGAAATACGAGCCCATCGATTCGTCCCTACTTCGTTATGTCCGCCTTTAGAATCTGGTCCACTGTATTCTTCCATAGTCCTCCCTTTATCACAGGGGCGGAGCCAGTGTACATGTTATGGGTTCTGTCAAACCCAATAACTTTGGTTCAAATTCAATATTTATCTTAAGAAATTCATTGAATATGTATAAATTCTTAATTTAGAACCCCGGCAACTTAAAAGAACTAGCATCCCGANCTTTTCGTTTTTTATTGGAAAGACAAACGTTTAATCGTGAAAAATTACGCGACACATCAAATATTTACACTGTATTTACCATTAGTAGCTATACTTTCGGCAAATTTACCATTCGTAGCAATATTTGAAATTTATAGTAAATACATGAAATAAGAGATTAATTGTTTTGAACTGAAATAAGAGAGCAACAAGCTCTCCTAGCTCAGTTGGTTAGACTGCCCACTTAATTAGCGGAGGTCTTGAGTTCGATTCTCAACAAGAGCATTTTATTTTTCTATATATAATTCTGTATTCACCTTGGTTGTATTCATTGCACGAACGAATACTTGTATACACCCATGTATTTTGCCTTGTTTATAGTTGATACATGGTGTATTCGTTACATATTCACCTTGGTTGTATTTTATTTTTCTATATATAATTATGTATTCACCTTGGTTGTATTCATTGCACGAACGAATACTTGTATACACCCATGTATTTTGCCTTGTTTATAGTTGATACATGGTGTATTTGTTACATCACCTTGGTTGTATTCGTTGCACGAACGAATACTTGTATACACCCATGTATTTTGTCTTGTTTATAGTTGATACATGGTGTATTCGTTACACGAATACATGAATACAATTGTGCAAACGAATACAATTGATGCATGTTGTATTCGTTGGCGAGCCCAATACAGTTGGCATAGGTTGTATTAAGAGCATTTTATTTTTCTATATATAATTCTGTATTCACCTTGGTTGTATTCATTGCACGAACGAATACTTGTATACACCCATGTATTTTGCCTTGTTTATAGTTGATACATGGTGTATTTGTTACATCACCTTGGTTGTATTCGTTGCACGAACGAATACTTGTATACACCCATGTATTTTGTCTTGTTTATAGTTGATACATGGTGTATTCGTTACACGAATACATGAATACAATTGTGCAAACGAATACAATTGATGCATGTTGTATTCGTTGGCGAGCCCAATACAGTTGGCATAGGTTGTATTCGTTGAGCGTTTGAACAGGGGCGTACGCAAAAATTTTTGTAAGCGGTGTCGAAATTTTATAAAAGAATTGAAATATAACTTTAATTATCATACCTTTAGACAAGAAATAGTTGAGTCAAGTTACAAAAGGTCCTCAGTACTTGCAAAAGAAAAATGTGCTAGTTGAGGTTTGAACCTTTGACCTCTTAGAGAAAAAACAAGCACATTACCAGCACACCTGGACACAATTTATGTCAAGTGATGTCATTTTTTCCCACTTATCTGTTTCTGTACAGTATAAATACATATATTTAGTAAAATTTTCCGACGAAGCGGTGTCGCGTGACACCGTTTCGGTAAGCGTAAATCCGCCCCTGCGTTTGAATACAAGTGATACAAGCTGGTAACAGTTAACTAGTAGCTACAAATGATAATTTGACAAACTATAGTTACTAGGATCTAAACTATAGTGATTTATGAAAAATCCTCTTTAATCAAAGCAAGCATACCGGCCTCACCGGAAAACCTAATGCTAACAAAACTAGGGACAAGAATTTAGACTGATAACAAGCTATTAACAGATCCAAGTCATAGTAGGATTGTTAGTACTAGTTTTTCTTTGTTCGTGCATTACAGAAGAAGCCCGTTTGACAATTAATGAATTGTTAAATAATGAATTTCTTAAAGTAGAAATAAGTAAATTCTAAACAAGAGTACAAAATTATCTTATGTTCATAACGTGAACAGAGATGAAAACTCTGATTAGGGTCCGACCCTAGTCCCAAGCAAGTTAGGATTGGGTCTATGAATTCTCACTGACCGTGTCACTCCATTTAATCTCATCTGAAACCAAGCTCAATAAGCTTTAAGCGGGCTTTAGTCAAGCCGAGCTGAGTCGAGCCAAACTTTAATGAAGATCTAGCTGAACTGAGCTTCAACCGAATCAAAACTAAACCTAGGTGAACTAAGCTAAAAGAAAAACCAGCTTAGCCAAGCCAACCAGCACAGTGCCCAAGCTTACATCTCAGTACACCAGCCAATGTACACCTGCTTGAGCTTAATATGCTACCCTACTTGTTTGAGCATATGCAACGAAAAGCAACGGAGGAAGAATTTTCTACTACAAATGTCTCAAGATGCAGTAAGACCGTCACACGATTCAAGGACATAGTACCAGGTACTTTACTATTTGTACTTAAAAGAAATCTTAAACGTAAGCTTCGCATTCATCAGCTAGATTATACTACATTGCACGACTCTCCAAGCTTCTCAAAAAAATGATAACCCTAAAGCTTCACATTCACCAAGCTCAATCACAACCATCGCTTAACAGTAATCCCACGTATCTAGGAGAAAAAGGGATGCCAAAAACTAACTATTCTGAAAATATATTCATGAGTAAAAGAATTAAGATAACACTGTATTGGGCTGCTCAATCTCATTGCAAATATATATTTAAAAAGTTTGGAATTAACAAATAGCCGCACAAACTTCAATATCAAGATTGATTTTATGTAAAAACTAAAATGCTCATCAAGGAAAATGGCCAAAAGTAAGCAAAAGGCTACAAAGGGACAAGAAAAAGGATGAGGGGTAGGTTCCGTAGGAGCTGTATCCGTGAACAATGTGTTTTCCAAGTCCATACAAGCTGTGGCATTTTTACTCTCTAATTCCAGCTCCTGAATCCACGTCAATTTCTCCCATCCCTGTATCTTCCTCCTCTTCACTATCTTCATCACCACTGATCTCCTCATTTTCACGACCAAGCTTAGCCATCTGCTCAGCAAGTAATTTGTCTTCCCGTTCACTCACCTGAAGAGATTAATCACATCAGTATCGCCATAGAAGAAATAAGATAACATAGTCAAAAACAGAAAGCAAGAAAAGAAGAAAACGGGAGCCAGAGATGCATACACTTCTAACTTTTCCTGATTAAAGTTTTCAATTCCAGTCAGTTTCGAGCCAGAGAGCTTTATTCAATCGAAATATACATATGTATCAAGGACCATGTTATACTAGTTCACAAGTAATTCCAAAGTAAAATACAAAACAAGTATGGCATCTGTGATATAGAACCTCCTGAATCTTACCCCTGCTATCAAATGATTATTAAGAGATTTACCAACTATATCTATTATGGTTAATCTGGATTCCAGTCTCCAAATAAAGGTCATCCAAACATAGGAAGAAGCACATTTCACAAAAAAAGTACTCATAATGAATATAGTCGCTCACCGCTCTAGGAGCCTCCTTGACAGCAAGTTTTCCTTTGTGACGCTCTATTTCCTCGGTGCAAGCTGCAATTGCTTTAGTAAGGATTGCTATGCCTTGCTCCTGCCAAAAGCAATAAAATAGAAACCGTAACCTAACAAGTTGAATTCTCTTAAAAATTATAAATTTTAGAGAACTACATGTACAAAACTATATATCAACGGTTCAACAATCAGATATAAACAAAGAGGGAAATGTTGCAACCGAGAAGCTGTATAGACAAGTTTGTATTTGCACTCCACAACAGTGGATCAGCTTTTAAAGCAGTGTATCCGTCACTATCTTTTAAGCACATCTAAACCAAGACAACTATCTGCATACCTTTAGTTTTATACATTATAGAAAGTAATCTTTACTTCAGTAGTTAGCCACCAGCAGTGGTACTTTCTACAGTTCAATGCGAATAGTGATATCTGGTACAAGTGATTTAGCATACATCACCTTGAGGTATTTATCTGCATTTGATGATTATCATATAACACCCTCTAGGTAGTTGTTAGAAGGCATAATACGGTAGGTGATAACAGCTAAGGCATAATGCGGTAGGTGACCAAACTAGTTATAAATGTTTGCACTACTTGAATTTTTTGAAGGAACTATGCTCAGCAATTGCCCACTAAAGTATTTTTTAATTCTTTTTTTCACTTTCCAGCAGCAGTACAACATAAGAGATTAATTCTAGAAGTAGCTTTAACATTGATTATAGTTAATGAGCATACTTGAGAGTATGAAACGATAATGGCAGTTAAAAGAATGATCCTGTGAAGTTGACATTCATTCTTAACCACCTAACTCGAAAATAAGCACAATAAAACCAAAGAGAAAGCCAAAAGATTTTTGGGAAGCAACCCATGATGGATAGGAGAAAAATGACATCGAACAGGTGGTCCCCAAAGGTCATAGTAAGCAAAAGGGGTCCAGCTAGAGCATCCTAAAAAGTGTATTATCCAAACAGGCGTCCTTCTTTGACTATAAAACTATGATAGATAAGTGGAAGTATTACTGATAAAATAAGAACTCACTCTGCAACAGCTGAGATGATGGAGAGAGAAAAGAGAAAAAAGAGTCTTTCAAGCAAAATCAAGGTGAAGGAGGTAATAGCACATAGCGGGCAGTCTATATGCATTTGGCCTGCCACTTGCTAAGAGATGGACGAAGAATGTTTCCATAAACTTTTCCGCCGGCTGATCGAGTTCCGATATTAAACCTGGGTAAGGAACTCTGACCCCGCCCTTGAAGCAGTTAGCTTTCCCAACTTTCTTCGCTTTTTCAAAAATAAATAATATGCTTTCGAGGCGGAACTAATATGTACTGCATGTTCTTGACCAAAATGACCTCAGAGCAATAAAAATGCTCCACCACAAACCAATCTGATACTTTTGAAAGGTGAAGACTAAAAACATTTCACTCAGGTAAAACAGGCTACCCATAAATATATGCAATAAACAATTACTTACCTTGTCAAGAGTCTGAGTATTGAGCACGTATGCTGGAGGAGCAACAAGTTTAATTTTAACTGGGCAATCATCATTACCCGCAGCTTCTGCTTTACGCATAGCTTCCTGCACCAGACGTGAAATAAATCATCAAAAAAGGGGGGTTAACATTACAAACAATATGTGACCTGTACAAGTTGTTTCCCCTTTTTGATAGGTAATGTTATCAATTTATTTATCAATGACAGCATTAAGAAAAATGCAACCTCTACAAGTGATAACAACTGGTTGAAGAAATAGACAATTGCATGAAAATGATGATGCCAAATATACAAACCTTGATGTGAAGAACACCGTCAAACTGAAAACATTTCATCTCAATATCTGCTCGAATCTTCAAAGGCTGTGGAGTCATTCTCCTCCGAATATTCTTGACTAATGCATCTTTAACTTCCTCAGATAGAGCAGGAACAACCTTAGTTACCTACGGAGGATAATATATTAAATATCATTAGACATCATTGGACGAAATTAACCATGAAAATGATATGACAAAAGAGTATACCTCCTTCCCATCGGGGCCAATTTCTTTAACTTCACGGGTGAGGGAATTAAGAATTGAATCTGGATCACTGACAACCAATTTGAATGCCTGGAATCAAAACCAAGAAATCCATAATGAATCTTGCCAATCAGAAGAGGGAAAAGAAATCTTTGGAAATTGATACAAATTCCCACCTCAAAAGCATGACCATATTTTCTGTATAAAGGCCAACCAACATGAATGTACAAGTCCTGCAATAAACAAGGCAAATGATTAAGAGCAATTGAAGAGAAGAAATTCAAAGATCTATTTGACAGGGACTAGAAGAGGAAAAAGCTTAACAGAATCGTATGGATCTGAAAGTACATTATGCACCAAAACGCGTTAATCTCAAATAAATAATGATGAATATTCTTCTTATTTCTCAAACAGCAAGTGATTGCGCGTTAATCTCAAATAAATAATGATGAATATTCTTCTTATTTCTCAAACAGCAAGTGATTGCAGCAGGTCCTGGTAACTTTACCGCAGAAAGAAAAGAAAATGACACGGGGGGTAAATGGACATCCACTTTAAAGCAGCAGAAGTTCTAATTAACATGCGGAAAACTATGTGTTTGCAAGGCAAAGGGCACATAGATAAAGCAGCTACACGCGTTCAGTAAACTATTAGGCACAGTCCCGATAAGGCAGAAATGCTCAGAGGCACCAGGATGGAATAATCACCCTTAAGCCAAAATATTACACGGCAAAGGATAGAGAAAAAGATCAAATGAAGGTAACAAACGCCTTCATGTTAAGGCATATCAACAACAAAAACAACAACTACCCAGTAAAATCCCACAAAGTGGGGTCTGGGGAGGGTAATGTGTACGCAGACCTTACCCCTACACCGATAGGGCAAAGGCATATCATAGAATATATTTTATTTACGCACTCCCAGTTATGGAGCAGTAAAACATAGAAAAGAAAATGGTAAAATTCCCACGTGTAAACTGTTAAAAAGGTGATACAATTCACAATTGAGTAACTCAATTAATTAGGATTCATAACTATGTACTGCACCAATCCAGCAGGCCCAGATCATACACCGGCAGAACAGGTATCTTCCCCCTGCAATTCAATCACAAATTATGTGTTGAAACCCTACATTGACCACAGGACAACATCCAATTGCAGTAACATCAGCAGTTTTTCTCTGCTCATAAACTCCCTAAAAAGCAAAGATTACATTCCAGTTCCTGCTTGGCCTTGAAGCAAATCATTATCCAAAGGACTAAATCCAAGAGGAAAGTTAACATTGCCCAAACTTCACAATAATGTGACAGAATACATTGCGAAACATATTTCTTGCAAATCTAGGTATTCTACATTTCTAAATCAAGAGGTCTTATGAAGAGAAACTAATCGGATGGTATCCACAAACAAACTGATAATGGTAAACATAAAATTAAACTTTTTTTTTCCTTTGTGATATACAACTGTTATCTTAGAAGAGCCTTCATATACCCCTGTGGCCCTATCCCTAATCTTTAAGACATGGCACAAAGGACCGAGCTCACAGCTAAATTTCCCAAATCACAGTTTCTCTGAGTTTGTCTAAGCGAATTCGGTTTCATCATACTGCTTAAGACAAAGCAGAGCAATTCGACCTTATCCGGGAAAAACCCCAAATTTAAGAATCATTTGGCATAAACACTTCTTTTGCTTTGGTTTTCATCTTTAGGCCAGTACACCAGTCAAAGCTCAAAATAGGAGCGCACCAAAATGCCAAGTCAACAACAGTAACTCAGTCCCATTCACTTCACACTTCAATAATTTCTAATATCCAGAGACCTCATATTCAACTGAAAATCCAAAGATGATAGCGTTCAAGATAACGAAAGCAATATTCAACTATGAATTCTAGATTTTGCAACTGAAACTAATTGACATTCAAATAATAATGTGGATTAAAGCAAATAAAGATATGTCACTTGAAACTAACAATATAATCGGTATAGAAACCGAAAATCTTGCTAATATTCAATCTCACAATCCCACGTACAGGAAAGGAAGAATGTTGGAATTAGAACAGAAAACAAATCAAATTTATCATAGAAGGAATGAAAATTTTAACAAGGAATTAGATTACCTTGAGAAGATCAAGAGTTGTTCAGAAAACAAAAGAGAAGATTCTCTCAATACGTTAATTATCATCCAAAAACTAAATTCCTAACTAATGAAACACTTTAGATTTAACTAGGACTTAAAAATATAAGAAAAGCCCCAAAATGTTCTTAAAATAAAAGCTCCAGGTCGGGTTGGCGAAGTCTCCCGCTGCAATTTGCGCTACCGCCCAAATGTGCAATGCAATTTGCACTTTGAGCGCAAATTTGCGCAAAATTTGGCAGTAGCTTTTTATGTGGGCTACTCCTTTGGCTCCTCCGATGATTCCATGTCACTCCCAATGACATCACAAGCACATGAAAGTATTTGTAAGGTACTTCCAAGCCTTTTAGCTCCTCCTCAAGAAGAAAACACTTCTTGATCTTCATTAGCAGCCCAACCAATTTCACTTGGAGATCCTTCGCAAGCGATCGAGGACGTTGGAGAGACTCCTTGATAATTGTGTCACGTGGTGGTGAGCTATCCTTGATGCTATCAAAAGACATAACCAAATATTCTCCCTTGTTTCAATATATATGCCATGTTTCTTCATTTAGAGACATTGCAAGAATTATGGCACCATTCCATTCAATACAACTTTCAAAACTTCAAAATTTTAAACTTAGATATCATGTATTCTAAACGAAGCTAACTTCTCATCTATTACTTTAATATTCTCCATCCGTTATCACTACTCCCCCTATCCCATTTTGGCACACTTCCCTTTTTATTTTTGTCCGACGAATGGTACTCCATCTGTTTCAATTTGTTTAACCTATTTGACTAGGCACGAATATTAAGAAAAAAAAAAGAAGAATTTTGAAACTTGTGATCTAAAACAATCCATAAATATTTGTGTGGCTATAAATCATCTCATGAAGGGTCGGAAAAATTTTAAAATTAAATTATTTTCAAATTCAGAAAGAATTCATCTTTTTAAAACTGACTAAAAAGAAAATAAACTCAATTTTGTAACGAAGGGAGTACTTTTCTGTATAGAAATAACTCAATTTTAAACTTCTTAATTTACCGTTAAGTAGATGATATATAGTCATACACCGTGTTTTAAAAGGCGTTCTTGGGGTGAGCCCGGGACGAGCCCTAGGGCGAGGCGCACCAAAAATGCCCTGAGGCGATGGTGGGGGCGAAAGTCTCAAAAGGCGTACGCATAGCAATTCGGCGCGTTTTTGTAGTGAGGCATAAGCCCAAGAGACTTTTTCAAATTAAAATAGAATTTGCTAAAGAAGTCCTTAATATAGTACCCAAACTCTCAAATATCCGATAATTACTCAAAAATTTTAAAAAAGATTTAAAAGTCAAGACCTTTTTTTATTGCTAGAAACCCTAATTTATGGTCTTTAACAATTCTTTATCTTGTCCACTAGTCTGCTACTATCTCCCAAAAGCAACGAACGGTCAATTCTTTTTTGCAAATACAAAGAAAACATCATTCTCCTCCATAGCAGCAAGTTCGAAATTCAAATTGCAGGTTAGTCATACTTTTTGTTCCTCCATGTAAAAAACTTTATTCTTTTCAACTCAAGTAACTTGTGCTTGTAAGTAGCATATAATGTATTGTTTTGATTAGTTTTATGTGGTGTTGGAGCACATCTATATATATTTTTCACTTATTTATAGTTTTCTTCAATTTTTGTGAAATTTTACCAATTTAAATTATTTATTGTAATTATATTATTTCATGAAATATTAAAATTAAATACCCATGAGGCTTACGCCCCACTGAGTCATATGTAAAATGTCCCACATTAAGCCCACGACTTTTTAAAACACTAGTCACACAAATAATAATGGCTTGCTTTAGAACATAAGTTTCAAAAATCTTTCTTTTTTTTTTCTTAAACTTCGTGCACAGTCAAACACCGCCACAATAATTTGGACATAGGGAGTACAAAAAGTCAAAATAACATCTTAAACTCCAAATTCAGCTAAATACTGCCATATAAAATGATACAGAGGGAGTAGTACCTCCAGATCAATTCCCATGGTTTCAGCAACGTGACGCATGATTGAATGAACAAGCTTACTCTTATTATACCTCTCCTCACAAGCCGATATGTCTTCTTCAGAAACCCTTCGTTTACTCAGATCAATATATCCTTTCTCTTTATCAACCCTAAGAACCATAACCGGCTCGATACGGCCGACTTTGATGAGACTGCTAATACTCCGAATTCGACGGCGAGAGAGTTCAGAAAAAAGGATCATTCCTTCTATGTTGTTGTACTCGAGAAGCGAAACGTATGCGCCGCTGTCCGCCATGCTTTTCACCTGTATCATTACTGCCATGTCCACTTCTGGGTACTTGGCTTCGTACATTCGGCATTCGAGGTTCGGGGAGTTGGTCGCCATGATTGGGGCTAGTTTTGGAGTGAAAGTATTAGGGTTTCGGAGAAAGTCTGAGGGGGGTTTTGGAGAAAGGGATGATAAAAAATGGGTTTTTGTCTGTGCAGGGGCTGAAAGAAGAGATACCACCCAGAATTGTATAGGTATTTTACCTGCTTTTTGGGCAGAGAATATTTAATATAATTTTTTATTAAAAAATATTATTTGAAAAATACAACATACACAAAGAAACATGCAAGTATCATTTTATTAACATGTAAATACACGAGATATTCATACATTCAAGTCTATCCAAAGTCTACTATTTTATCTTGAATTACAATTTTATTATTTAAATAATCGAAGAAATTAAAAAAATTCAGGATAAATTTTGCATTAAGTTTTTAAAAAATAGTTATCATCTTTTTTATTTTTTTCATGAAATATTAGATAATATTATTATATAAACCCGTCAACTAATAAAACTTGTGCAACAATATAGAAACAGATGAGTAATAATATAATTAATAGGTTAAAAAGCTGCCTGATTTAATTGATATATAGAGAATATTTAGGCCGATCAAGAAACATTGCTATGGTGCATAATTCCATTTGAATATTGTTCGTAACAATTATTACCGTTTGTGAGAATGCTAAAATCTGCTGGCAAAGTTGAATCAAATAGAATATTTAAGAATAATAGATTTTTAATTAAGAAGATGTTGGTGATGGAGTTAAGGGCAATATTTTTTATTTTTTTTTAAATTTTAAGACGTGGGTTTTGGAGTTAGGTATTTTCTAGGAATGAAGTTAATTACTTATCTCTTGAAATTTAAATGTTAAATTAATTTTTTAGGCACTAAAAAAACTTCAACCTCTAATGTAATTAGAAATGCTGCATTTCACAATCATATTAGCAAAATTAACCATACTAATTTTAAACTAACTAATTTTATTGCATTATTTAATTATCGTGTCCTAATATTGTCAATTGTCTTAAGCAGTGTCAAATGACTTATTATTAGGCTGTCACTTGGCTTAATGTGGTTATCTGAAAGAAGAAATCACATAATAATTATTTGCATAGGAGAACGTGGATAGGAATCAATTATGAAGGTAGTTTAGAATTATTGTTTCAAGCCAACGCTTGGGAAGATATTAGTCGTGGGGTTAAACTTTCGGGTGATTTTTTTTCTTATTTCTTGTTTATGTGTAAGAAAGATATGAAGTATATAAATAAATTACAAACCGTAGCACAAAAAAATATGGGAGAAAATATTAATTTCTTTTTGCATTGGAAGGTTTAATAAATAAATAAATAAAACTATCAAACAAACGTGGCAAGAAGTATTAATTTTTTTAAAATTGGCAGGTTAATTTGATTAATTTTAATTTTCTATCTTCTATTCTAAAATAATTTTGAAACTTTTGTTGTAGTTTTATCCTAAAAATTTAAACTTGACATGTTATAGTGATGACACTTGGGTACAGAATTCATCGAAATAGTATCAATTTTTTGTCTACTATTCAAAATTCTTCAACTGTCTGAATTTATCAACAAATTTTTTGAGTGATATTATTTAAATTAGTTTTTTCAATTAATTTAAATTATAAATATCGTAACATTATATTTATTTCCACTTTTCGTATATTTCTTCTAATGAAATTTAGTATTTTACTTATAATTTAAATACCATTATTTTTTATTAAATTATGATTTTGAATTCATTAAAATTATAAAGAGAGAAGCCTTTTATCTTTTATTCAAAAGTCTAGAGATAAGCCTTTTATTATTCACATTATTCAATTTGTCTAAATTTGTAAATAATACTTTTGTATATTATTTACTTACTTTATAATTGTATCTTGGTAATTTTTTTGGTTCTTAAAATTTTTTCATGAATAATTGTAAAATTTATCAAGTGATTTGTAGTATTTTGACACTTCTTAATCTTATGAACAACAATTTTTTTATCGTAAAATTGCGAGGTGACTTTTTATTATGCTGTCACTTGGCTTACTATGGTGTCTTTGCCTCTTCTTTTATTATGTGTACATAATATATAGATACCTCCTTTAATATAACATAGATAATATAGATTTCTTACTTCGTTCAAAATATATATGTTTTACTATTTTGTATAAAATATATTAATATTTTGATTATTTTTTTCTACATTATATGGAATAAGCAATTAGACTTTTCTTCTATTTTATTTTCAATATAAAGTTTTGATTTTTTTCATTTTTTACTTCGTCATTCTTTTATTATTTTGTATAAAATGTATCAATATTTTTAAAAAAAATTCTACATTATATGAAATAAGAAATTAGACTTTTCTTCTATGTATAAATTCAAATTCAAATTCAAAAAGAGTAACAAATTATTAATAATAAATAATGCATAATTCAATTTTTTAAAAATTTAAATTCAAAAAGAAACTCATTATTACATAATCTAACTAACTTTGTCCTAAAATTGCCAATTGGATTTTTATTATGTTGCCACTTAGCTTACCATGTTATTTTTGCCTTTTCTTTTATTATATATAGATTATAGTCCTGACATTTTTGGTTGTTACGACTAATAAAAACAACTAGTTCAAAAAATTTATTATTTTAAAATTAAAATAGAATTAATTAATATTTTTACCTTTAACTTTAGAAAAAATTACTCAATTTGGCATTTGAAAGAAAAAATACTACGAATATTAGTTAGTTCATAAATACTATTAATATTAGTAATTACTCATAAAAGGCTACCAATATTAACTCAATTAATTATTTATATGATTAATTGAGTTACTTCAGAGTATGGTTGCTAAAACTCATATTGATTATCTCCTCCTAAGAAGTTGAAAAAAAGGATTATGCAAGGATTGCAACGTTATCTCGAGTGAAACACTCATCACCAAGAGCCTATGTTGAGTCGCGAGTGTCTTTGAGACCAAATCCACAGGTCCTACATAGCATGGTACTATAGGTTCGAGGTCCTGCACTAGTTGATGCGAAAAAAAGGCCTTGAGTTTGTGATTTCGCTTGCAAAAATCTCATAGTAGACTTGCATACATGTGGACAGTCCAGTCGGTTATAGCTTCTTGATCCCTCATATAATCAGTATGCGATTGACATTTCTTCCGCTTTGCCATCCCATAGCCCGTAATCTCGCACCAAGACCACATTTCTTCCAAGATGCAATTGTGCTGCCTTGTTGTCATTTATTTCTTTATTTTTTGTTATTAGATTATATTATATTCTGTTCAGGTTTCTTTTGTCTAGTAGGTGTCTTGACCTGGCTTCGTTATTACTCTACCGAGGTTAGGCTTGATACTTATTGGGTACTATTGTGGTGTACTCATGCTATGCTTTTACATATTTATTGTGCATATCCATGTACTTCAGCTTGTGCCGGGCGCTAGTGATTGAACGAGATATTCCGGAGATTTCAAGGTATACCTGCTTGACACCCGCAGGCCTCGGAGTCACTATCTATTAGTTTCTTTTCTACTGTTTATTTTCACATCAAACAGTATTGTAATTTGAGATTTCTAATGTACTTCGTAGAGCTTATGACTCAGTTTTACCGATTTTGGGGAGTTTTGTGATTGTTATTCAGTATTAATGATATCATGAGATTTATGAGTTAATTTAATATTCTTAGTGGTTATTTTTATTATATTCTCTTGTATGTTTGACTTACCTAGTCTTAGAGACTAGGTGTCATCACAATATCCTAAGGTAGGAGTTTGGGGTCGTGACATCTGGGACTTGAGCTGGTCCAACTAGCATGGTATGAACATGGATCTCCTCCTCCTGCTCGAACTGAGGCTCCGCAGTAGGTGTTGTTGCACGTGCTCTAGGTTGAGCTCTGCCTCTACCTTGACCTCGGCCCCAACCCGTACTCCTGGTAGTGGCTGCAACCTGGGGCTTTGGCTCCTGACCATCTGTGGATACTGTGCGTGTCCTCACCATCTATGAGAGAACAAGAATAGAATGGTTCAAACTTCAGTGATAGACTAAAGTCGCAGAATAGAGAAAGAAAGAAGTGACCTTTCCTAAAGCGGTATAGCCTCTAGAAGGTAAGTACAGACGTCTCTGTACCGATCCTCTAGACTCTACTAAGCTTGCTCATGACTCGTGAGACCTAGAAAACCTAGTGCTGTGATACCAACTTGTCACGATCCAAACTCCCTAACCATGGAGATATGATGGCGTCTAATGTCCACTTGCTAGGCAAGCCAACATTAGTTCACAACTAATTATTTTTAGATAATTGAAAGTAGTATAATTAGAGTTAAAGTTGTAGGATTTTAAAATAGACATAATAATTCCAACACCAACTAACCGAAAGTCGGAATCTGGTGTCACAAGTACATGACCATACTAAAAGGTTCTACAACAAATGTCTGAAGGAATTAACTGTTCCGATAGAATAAACAGTAAATCTTGATAAGGAATGGGACTTCTAGGATTGCGATCGCCATGCAGGTCTACCTCAAGTCTTCAAATACAGATGTGATCCGGGCAGCAACTCCACTAAACGCCGCTAGGAACAACTCCAGAATGCGCACAAGAAGTGCAAAAGTGTAGCATGAGTACAACCGACCCAATGTACTCCGTAAGTGTCGAGCCTAACCTCTACGAGGTAGTGACGACGCTATGATAAGATACCTGCTAAAAACCTATACAGGTATATACATAAAAGCAATAGAACTAATAGTTAGAGCATTTAAAATATTAACAGGGAGGGAACACGTAAATAGGGGGAAAGATCAGAATAATAAGTTAAAATCATCGATTAGCCTCTTTCGAAAATAAACAAAAGTGCAGCCAAATAATTCACAAATCCGGAAACCAAGTAAAGCAATAAAATCATCAATGGCATGACATCATCCTTCGTGCTTTTACTCTCACCCTCATCATATAATAAGATAAATGCAATGGAACATCATAATCCTTCGTGCTTTTACACTCATCCTCACCATATGTTAATGATATGATAAAATAAATGACACGGTATCACCATTCGTTCTTTTACCCTCATGCTCACATGATATAAAAGATGATAATAAAGCAATCAAGTGCACCACATTACCCTTCGTGCTTTTATCCTAACATTCACTCATTCAATGATAACAATATGCAAATATGGTACGGCAACACCTTTCATGCTTTTCGCTCTTACTTACCAAGCAACAACAATAACCCAAAGTATCAAGCAACGTGGTAAACTGATTTCAGCTTCAATCGTGGTGTTATGATAAACAAATTCAACTTCCGATATCACAAAAAATTCAAGTTAATATTTAACACGAAAGCGAACAATCAAGAATAACAATCTAACAAAAGCATATAAGGCATAGTAAAAGAAGCAACATAGTACAATAAATTAATTTTCACCCGCATGCTTTAATCCATGACGATGCATATATACTCGTCACTTTGCATATACATCATCCTCACACGTAATTCACATAGCAAATAGACTAACTAGTCCTAATTTCCTCAAGTCAAAGTTAAACACGACACTTACCTCACTCCACAACCAAATCAATCAATCCACCACGAACTTGCCTTTTGAAAAAGCCTCCAAACCAACCGAATCTAGCCAATTAATGATTAAAAAATTCAAAATAAGCTTTAAAAACTACCCACGAATGAAAAATGTAAATTTTGATCATTTTTAAAAAAGTGAACAAAAGTCAACCCCGGGCTCGCTTGGTCAAAATTTGATCTGAGGTTTTGTAATGTCCCGACCAGTCATTTTGTGTATTTGCACCCTTTTTCCCTTTTTATGCTTCACACATGCGTATTTGTGGCTTTATGACTTGAGGGGTTGGTTAGTTTCGTTTCGAGAAGGTTTTGGGTTGATTTGGACCCTTTGGTTCTTGACTTAGAAGGCTAATTAGAAATATTGCCCGAAGTTTGACTTTTGTGAAAACGACCCCGGAACGATATTTTGGTGGTTCTGATAGATTTGTATCATGATTTTACACTTAGTCGTATGCCCTAAATTTAATCTGGAGGTCCCTAGGTTGATTTGACTTGTTTTGTCAAAAGTTGGCAATTTGAGGTTTAGAAGATTTTTCAAGTTTGACCATAAGTTAACTTTTCTGCTATCAGATTTGGAATTTGATTTTGGGATTTGGAATAGATCCGTTTTGCTATTTGGAACTTGTATGCAAAATTTGGTGTCATTTGGAGTTGGTTTGATAGGATTCAGACGTTTGATTGCAATTCTAGAGGTTCTTGAGTTTTTTTTTGAAATTCATGCATTTTGATGTCCGATTCGTAGTTCTAGATGTTATTTTTGTGTTTTGATCGTGCGAGCGAGTTCGTATGATGTTATTAGACTTGTGTGGATGTTTGGTTTTGAGGGCTCGGGTGAGTTTCGGACGTGTTTCGAAAAGGTTTCGACTCAAATACAGGTTGCTGGTGTGCTAGTATTGTAGTTGTCGCAATTGCGAGCACCACCATCGCAATTGCAAACTTGACAGGGGGACTCAACTATTGCAATTTGGATACCTGGTTTGCAATTGCGAAGGCTAAGCTTAAGTTGGGTAGGTCGCAATTGCGACAATTTGGTCGCATTTTCGAGGAGGGCAGACTTCACATTTGTGAGGTCTGTGTCGCAATTGTGACATCTCCTGGGCTTGTAAGCCGCCGTATTTGCAAGGATTTCTTCGCAATTGCGAGGGTTCGCAAATACAAATCCAGTGTCGCAATTGTAACATCTACAACTGAACAAAAAGGCTGGGAGTCGGGATTTCATCTCATTTTCTCTCTTTTTAGAACCCTAGGCTCGGTAGGAGGCGATTGGAGAGGGGATTATCATCTACAATCATTGGGTAAGTAATTCTAATCAATTTCCAACTATATTTCATGATTATATGTTAGATTTAACATCAAATTAATGAGAATCAAAGAGGAAATTGTGGGGATTTTTCTCAAAGTTTTGGAAAATGAAAATTTAGGTTTCGAGAGTCGATTTAGACTCGAATTTAAAAACAAAACACATATATGGACTCGTGGGATTATGGATAGTTGGAAGCTACCCTTGGACTCGGGTTTTGACTGAGCGGGCCCGAGGTTTGAGTTTTGTTGACTTTTGGGAGATTGTGTAAAGATCATAGCTTTATTGATTAAAATTTATTTCCTTTGCGTTGTTTGATGATATTAAGTCATTTTTTTGTTAGACTTGAGCCGTGCAGAGGCAAATTTTAGGGGAAAAGATATTTTTAGGGTTAATTTGGCCTAGTCGAGGTAAGTATCTTGTTTAACTTTGTGTGAGGGAAACCGCCCCTTAGGATTTGGATTTATTGTGTTCTTTGTCTTATGTGGATGATGAGTACACTAGGTGACGAGTGTGTACACATGCTTATATGTGGTATTTTGACTGTTTTACACTTTTAGACTTCTTCCATGCATTTAATTGAAATTGTCATAACATGTTATATCTTTCCTTGTTAAATTTATTCTCACATGCTCTATTTGACGTTGTTAGCACTTGTTCTATCTTTTATTGTTATATTTGCTCTTATATGCTTTAGTTGAAGTTGTTACCTCTCTTATTGTCTTGTTACCTCTTTTATTGTTGAATTACTCTTACTTGAAGTTGTTATTTCGTGGGAATATCTTCTTGTTGGGTTATTGATGTTGAAGTTGTGAAAGCTACTATCACATTGAGGTTAAAGTTATTGATTGTTGAGATATCTTTCCTTGTTGAGTATTTTTCATTCATTTTGTTATTATTGAGATTCTTGTACATATTTTGGTTGAGCCATGGCTATATGTTGTGGTAATATTGGTATTGTTGATTTTGGCAAGTGTTGTGGCATATGGGCACGTGTGGTGCGAGTTGATTATTGTGTTGTGATATTAATATGCATACGGTGGTATAAGGATAGGAGTTGATACGCATGCGGTGATATAAGAATAGGGGTTGATACGCATGCAGTGAGATTAGGTGGGATTAATACACGTGTTGCTAGTAAGGTAATTACTTGAAGCCACACGGTGAAATAAGGGGGCTAAAACACGTGTAGCTATTTCGGGAAAAAATATTTTTAAAATAAATACAAGGCTCACGCAGTGATATAGGGAAGATTGTGATTGTGACATGTGAAATAAGATTATGAAGTGTGGTACCTCGATTGTGGTTTTGTTGTACTTTCTACATTAAAAAGGCTTGATGGTTGAACAGTTCTTATTGTTTCTTCATTTGTCTTACTTGAAATTGTCCGCATTTGATTACTTGTTGTTCATATCATGTGTTCACTCCTTATTGCCTTAAATTCAGTTGTTAGTCTACATTTTTGTACTACTTTATTATCATTCATTTCCTCCTTTTCCGTTATTAGTCTATATTATGCTCTACTCAGTTTTTCTTGTCCTAGTAGGTGTCTTGACCTGCCCCGTCACTACTCTACCGAGGTTAGGCTTGATATTACTAGATACCGTTGTGGTGTACTTATGCTACGCTTCTGCACATTTTTTGTGCAGATCCTGGTACATCTGCTCCAACTGGACGCTAGTGATCGTTCAGTTATTTTCAGAGACTTCAAGGTATACCTGCTCGACGCTCGTAGGCCTCGAAGTCACCTTATGTTATTCCTTTTTCTACTGTTTATTATCAAAAAAAATTATATTAGAGATTTTTAATATATTTTTATAGAGCTTATGACTCAGTTCCACCGGTTTTGGGGATTTTGTTACTGATGTTCTATTTTGGAGTTGTTATGAGCTTATTCGGGTTATTTTATTATCTTAGTTTGTTATTTCTATTAAACTATCAATGAATGTTAGGCATACCTAGTCTTAGAGACTATGTGCCATCACGACATCCTAAGGTGGGAAATTTGGGTCGTGACAAGTTGGTATCAGAGCTCTAGGTTCATAGGTGCTACGAGTCATAAGCAAGTTTAGTATAGTCTTGCGGATCAGTATAAAGACATCTATACTTATCTTCAAGAGGCTACGAAACTGTTAGGAAGTTCCACCTCTTAGATTCCTTATCGTGCGAATTGTTGATTTCGAAATCTGAGTTTGTCTTTCTATTCTCTCACAGATGGTAAGGACACACACTGCTAGATCAGATGATCAGCCACCTGCGCCCCCTGCTAGAGCTGCATGAGGCCGGGGCATAGGCTGAG
Source organism: Nicotiana attenuata (assembly GCF_001879085.1). Lineage (NCBI taxonomy): Eukaryota > Viridiplantae > Streptophyta > Magnoliopsida > Solanales > Solanaceae > Nicotiana > Nicotiana attenuata. The sequence goes on from NW_017670234.1 coordinate 2,976,851, forward strand.
AAGGGGCATGTGCTAAGCCCGAGTACCAGCCTGGGCAGCGACTGAGGAGCCACCAGTAGCTCCGGCTGTGGGACAAGCACCCGAGACGCATGTTACTACCCCTGGACTTCAGAAGACCCTGTTGATACCCAATTTTTCCCTCATATTTTCAAATTTATATATATATATATATATA